>NC_051291.1:561146-621146 GCF_015220745.1 Sebastes umbrosus
TCAGTTTTAGTCACGTGACTCGTCGGTATCGTCGTAAGTTGACGTTGACCACGACACTATGCATGTAACGAACATATATTGACACGCCGTCCCTGACTTTTGGGGTTCTCTTGCGTGCGCTGGTCTCCGATGGCGAGCGGCACTGACCAAGCGGCGGTATTTGACGAGTTGGGAGTGAGAACGTGTTGAAATAACAGGTCTGATATCAGGAATAACATTAAATGAAGATTTGCTCCAGTTTGAACATACTTTTATACTTCTGATCTGACTTAAAAACTGACTTAGTTCCAGTTCTGCTGAGCATTACAAACCCAATCTGACAAGAGTTACTGTACTGTATGCTATGAGAGACCGTCGCATTGGTGGTGGTATTATTGTTCCTGTGATGCTGTCCAACACCATTTCACCCAGTTGCTTAATTCCATCAGATCACATGACTCTGGTTAGACAACTCTCAGCGCAGCATTAAATTAATGGTGCAGATCATAACAAACAAATAGCAATTACTTTTTAATTGAAACAGGGACTTGAAGGCCTCTGGCCTGCAGTATAGATCAAAATGAAATGTCTGTCCTTGTCTCATTGGGTATTAAATAAGGTCCGTTCCTGTTACCTGACTCATTCCCACTCCGTCTCCAGAGAGAACTGGACTGAGTGTGTAGGCAGCTGATAAAAGAGAGAGAGAGAGAGAGGATTGGGAATTCTTCTTAACTTTCTGTTCAGTCACAAAGAAGCTAATGCACAAGCCAACTGTTTCTGTCTGTGACCTGATCAGATTTTATCTTTTAAGTAACGGAAATGATTTGGCAGAAGGATACCTTACCTAACGTTGCAGTACAGAATCTCATTTCATGGGCGTATTTTGTTCAGTGTACATCAACGACGGTGCCAGAAGTGGTTGCAGTGAGAGTGATGCAACTAAAACCTCTACAGGGAAATAAAGAAAACAGACAAAAGGACTCTTCCTTCTCTTCCACCTCCAAAGGGAGATCACAGGTCCGGGTTGGCTTCAGAACAAATCTCTGGAGCTGTTGGGAATTCAGTTTGTTCCTTCAGGGCAGTTCAGGAGGACCAACAGAGACTTTAACCCCTCGTTGAATGAGGGTCTTTCTAACCAATTAGACCACCCTGCCTGCCAGCCTCTGAGACTGCTCTTAGATCTCATATACTCTGCTCCTCTCTGTGGTTTTCCTCTAATGGCTGACATCCAAGTCGCTCCGTGGTCCACAGAGAGCTGCTGTGCTTTCAGACATCTACCTAATAGAGAATTGCATCATCCTTCAAAGCTTCCCCCCGTCCCTCTAATATCTGATAGAGCTGACGACGGGGAGAAAAGACTCACATAGATAATATCTGTATGTTTTTCTGGAGCTTCACAGGTTTCCTGCAGATGAATGATGCTGTAATGACTGTAATTAGAAGATTACAGATCTCAGGATGGTGATGAGATACCTGCTGGAAAAGCTATTTATGTCAGTGTGTGTTTGACGGTGATGGAGGAGATTGCAAATAGTTTTTTTCTTAGTATAACATTTACAGTTTCCTGTATTTAGGTGAACTTTTTATGTAGTAATCATTTCTTTTTATGGCCCTCGCTGGTAGAAATAAAATAAGAAGTTGAAAAGCACCAATTGCTGTGATGATACACTACACATGATAAAAGAGCATCAAATGTCGAGGATCGCACGACAAGGCATTTCCGTCCACACAACTGCCGGTCACTGGATCTGTTCTCTTGTTGGGACCATTCTCTGTAAACCCTAGAGATGGTTGTGCGTGAAAATCCCAGTAGATCAGCAGTTTAATACTCAGACCAGCCCGTCTGGCACCAACAACCATGCCACGTTCAAAGTCACTTAAATCCCCTTTTTTCCCCATTCTGATGCTCGGTTTGAACTTCAGCAAGTCGTCTTCACCACGTCTAGATGACGTAATGTATTGAGTTGCTGCCATGTGATTGGCTGATTAGCTATTTGTGTTAACAAGCAATTGAACAGGTGTGCCTAATAAAGTGGCCGGTGAGTGTATATTTTTTAATTAAGGGGAAACACTGGAGCTTGATCCGTGTCCCTCCAGCTGACCGACGAGATGACATTACCTTCTGTAACCTCCTGCTGTATATGATAAAGGATGATGATGCTGAAGATGAAAATGAAGACGAAGATGACAGAAGTTCAGTTGAGTAACTAGATTTACATGATTTGAGTCAAGTGATTCACATGTTTTGTTATTTCAGAGTTCTATTTGCCATAGATTTATTTTATACATAATTTAAAATCAATACATAACCTGGATAAGACCTGTTATTAACATGGTGTCGGGGTGGATGAGAGTCTGTCCTCCTGTCCATACCTCCTCATGGCTGGCCTGCTTTGACCTTCCATACTAGTTGCTCTGGTCAGTGAGGGATACTGATAGTTCAGGTGTGCTTACTTTCAGTTTGACATCCAAAGCTTTAGATAATCTGGATAAACCTGTTTGACTGTTAACTGCTCATGTTTTTGCCCGGTCAGACCTCGTTGTAGTTTCACCATGCAACACTAGACTCTTTGCTAAGCCACAGCCTCCTTAGTTACTGTTGCTATGTCTGTTTACGCCAATTTGGCATCCAAAATTCTGAGCAATTATAGAAACGATAAATCCTTCATTTCAGGACAGAGACGGACAAAAGCAGTTTGGCTACTGAAGTGTAAACAGTTAGTGGCAGCGTTCAGCGCCGACGCAGGAAGTCGTGTGTCCTTTAGGGTGTGATGGAGGAGGGGGATGGATGGATGGATAGATGGAGCGCGACCTTTCCATTTCCTTAAAAATATCGTAGTTGAATCATCTGAGCTGCAGGTTTCTCTCTCTCCTTGCTCATCACCTGTGATCCCCCTCAGTTGCTGATAATCAGCCTGGCTGGGAGGCTATATCAGCAGGTTGGTTGTGTGTCTGCAGAGGGTCAACACCTTCAGTTGGCTCTCTGGGTTTACATTGGATTGTGTGTTTCATTTCATATTGGTCCGATACCTTCTTTGTTGGTAGATTTAGTGGGGAGTTATATTCCCTCAGTCTCCTTTTAGAACCCAAGAGACCCTTTTATTATTTCTGTGTTAGTTTCCCAGTAGCGACCCCTGTCAATCAGGTTTTAGTGGGGGAACGTAACACACCCCATATAAACACTGTGTCTGTATGTGACGAGGGCTGGTAGGCTTTTCCTTGTACTATGAGGTCAGCTATGAGACCTCAAACTGAACGTGTCCTTTGCCAGACGCTCATACTGCTGCCTCAGACTCCACATGACCTCTAAGTCCTCTCAGTTCATTTGAGATAACACATGAGCTATGAAACTGATTAATCCTGTTCATTTGTCACCAAAGAGACATTTAAAGGGCACGGCAAGATCAGAGGTAAACTCAGCCATGAACTCTTCAGATGCACAGAGTCCTGATTGGCTGCACGTTGGCTTGAGTCAGTTTTTCAGTCACACGGTGTCCTTTCCTGTTTCAGACCTTCATTCAGTAATGTGCTGGGACTCTGACTCAGACCGGGCAAACGGGCGTCCTACATCTGCACGCACACCGCCTGCTCTGCAGACAGAGCCGGCCAATATCCAGCAAAGCCTCACCACCGAGCGAGCCCTTGGTGAGGGAAAAGGCAGAAGAATTGGCAGCGAGCCAGTAAATGGTGAAGCTACAGAAATAGAATATAGGATGAAGGTCAGAGCAGTGGCCATTTTTACGTGTACTATTGCTATAGCGACCGTTGTAGCGGGTTGACTTCTGCATTAACTAAGCCAACGTGTGGCAAGTCGTGGACTCACTGAGGTGAAGTTTTGCATTAACGCCGACTAAAGGAGTAGTAACGTTAACAAAGCACATAGAAATAGAAATGAGTCAGATTGAACAGCTTAATGTTTCACGGCGGAGGAAAGCACGTCACTATCGCCAGATGAGTGACAACGTTGGTTCTGTTACCATAACAACTAACTTTCTTTTGCACTAAATTACCACAGCAATCATTCAATGACCCTTCTACTCCTAGTGAAGCTGTCCGTTTCATTACTTTATATTCATGTAATAAATATACAAATGTCAATCGGATTGTAATCTGCATGAGAAATAAAATAATAATAATCATCCGCTCATAGTGATCGATTTGACCCGGACACACGAGAGACGGCTTAATTAGTTTAACACACACAATCCTGAGATGAAACTTTAAGGCAAAATGATACCCGAGGATGTAATAATAATAATAATAATAATAAGGCAGGATTATGGGAATACTTTCACAGCTGGGTGTTGAGAGCCTGATATGGAAATGAGGGAAAATACTGTGAAATATAAAATATATAAGGAAAACAATGAACGCCGCCTACCCCGAGTCTGAGCAGGAGGGCTGTTGGGTTAGCGATTCAGAGCGGTGACACCGGATGATTCTGTCATGCAGAACAGCTGTGAGGCACAAAGCAGCCGTTTGCAAGCGTCCTAATTCCCTCGCTGCTAGAAGCCACGCTGAGAGACAAAGAATGAGACTGGAGGGGGGGGCAAAAAGTTTTTACTTCATCACCATTTATTTCCATAAGTTCAGCTTCATTATTGAGTTCAAGTGAGGACCACAAACACATAGAGGGTGTGATGGAGGAACATCATTCTGAATTCCACATTTCAAAAGTCTAATTTCAGGCGGTAAATGTCAGTTATGAAAAATGTTTTTTCCGAAGTTGCACTTTTGAACTATCGAATGGATGGCTGTGAAATTTGGTACATCCATTACCTGAGAATGAATAATGACTTTGGCAAATCCCCTGAACCTCAATTTGTGGCTTTGAGTGAAACATCCATGAATTATTTAGTGAGCTCCTGACCTTTCTACGAGCACCAAAATACCTGCAAAACTAACGACATCCTCATTAGTTTCAACTGTACTGTGTTTAGAGCTAATTAGCAAATGTTGGCATGCTAAACTTAGATTTTCTACATGGTAAACACCTTTTTATTGTCGTTGAGTGTTAGTATGCTGATGTTAGCATCTAGTTTGCCATAGAACAGCATCACACGGCTACTAGCACATCTTCATAACCGTTGGTTTGAAAACCCCCCAAAAAATAGCAGAGATTATTCCATATCGTGGACATGTAAACTGCAAGGATGTAACTGAGCAACAGCGCCATAAATCTGAATGAATTATACTTTTATTGCTCATAGTTTCCGTAAAGTGAATTGGACAATTTATTTCTGGAGAATCTAACCGATCTAACGATGTGTAACATATTGACTAATGTTACCCTGCGTTTACTGGTCAAAACGTGTTGCGATACCGGCGAGTAAAAGGGACTAACTAATTGAAGTTTTGAAGTTTATTTTGAAAAGACAGCGTATGCATGTAACGAGCGGAAAATGACACGTGCAAAACTGACTGTAGAGGGGTACGTAGAGCGCCGCTGACCAAGCTGCCACATTTGACGAGCTGAGAGCGAGAACGTGTCGGACACGGGTATGAACAGATATAACACATTCTGGTTCACAGTGCTAGGAGATGGAAAGCAGTGTCCCATCAATATACACGACCACACCACCAAAACACAAACAAAATAAAATGCAGCAAACTGTAAAGAAGTTTTAACGTTTCATTCACATAACTGAGCCGACCTCGAGGTCAGCTGGGAGACAATTAGAGAGGCCCCCGACTTCATTAAGATTCCAACTCTGGAGTCAGAAAGCAGAGCAAGAAGTCTGAAGCCTCGCTGGTTGGGAGATGTGCTAATGAGCTAAAAGTTTGGCAGTCCTCCCTGTTGACTGCCCCAATTACACTTACACCTAGCTCACGGAGCACGCCGACTGCACATCACCATTCACAGGTGTTAAATATTCACTCCTCATCCTCCTTCGTTTTCCATTATTACTTCCACTGTTCCGAGCGATATGAAACCATGTAATGTGGATTCTGGAGGTGGACGAATGCATTATGTGCTCAGTGGGAGTCTTACCTCGGCGGTGCATCGGCATCTGTGTGATTGGCTATTGAACAGCTGTAACGGAGCCAGTGCACATAAAGCTGTAGCCGTTCACTCTATTCGCAGCCAGTGGCCATTACTGTGTGCTGTGTGCTTCACTTGGACCACAGCCAAGGGACATTAAAGTGTGGTTCTTCTGGACCAGGGCCTGCTCTCTGTGGTCCAATCAGAGGACTGCTGTGGCTCTTCCATTCACATAAACACACATAGTTCAAATCTCTGTGGGCACTTACTGTAAAACACACAAAAGGTACAGTATTTACAACATGTATGAGGATAGTCAGGTGTACTGTATGTCAGGTGCATGTAGGCATTTGATCAAGCTGGCTCTGGTTTTCTTATTATTGAGGGATGAAAAGTAAATAGGAGACCCTTTTTTTTTTGCACTACATCATTCTTAGATTCTGTAATTACTTCTCAACATTGTAGTTTTTATTGTCACTGTTGGAGTCTGCCTTTCCACGAGTACTATGTATGAAGTTTCCACCTGTTGCTGCTGCTTGAGGACGGCTTGGACATAATTTAGATTATAATTTTAAAGCTGCTACACCCGGTATTAAAATGTGTTTTAGGTGATCAGATTGACATCGAGTAGAGCTTGACCACATGAAAGTACAGATGCTAATGCACCCATTGAGGGCAAATTGTGATCCGATCGGCCACACCACCTCCGGAGGTGGTCAGGGGACGCATTGTGACCACATTGAACACAAGTGTAAATGCAACTACGTGGGCAGAAATGGGACTACATAATGTTTGGTCTTTCCAGAGTAGCATTTTAGGGCTCCAAAGCTTCGGTAGTTAATCAACCAGAAAGGCCGACAGTGGTGGACAGAAAGGCCGACAATGCCATCCCTAGAGCGGAGCAGCTAGCACGGCTAGACATGGTTGTTGGGTAGAATGGTAACCATCAGAAGCACATACTTTTTCAAGTGACTGCTAATATTTCTTGTCGGAAAGTCAATCAAAGTAGACGCACTGTGGTTCTACAGAGATGCAAAACGATCACAAAAAGACGCAAAGCGACCTCAAATGACTACAAACGGACTGAAAATGAGCACAAAGACGCAAAAAGACTCAGTCTGGAGGTCGTGCTCTTATGTAGGAGGGTTAGGGGCTCTTTATTTTATAATCCATCCATGCACTAAACAAGATCCCATAGACACAAGGAAAATAACAGAGGTAACATTTTTATTAAAACTTGGTTTCCAAGCAAAAATCTCCATTCTGACATAATAATTAAGAACTTAAACCGACATGAAGGACTGAGCTGCACATTTTCTCCCTACAATAGCAACACAGTCGGTGAATACTGTACATACAAAACCATATTAAGTCCAGCCTTGTCATTCACTGTGTGATGAAAAGTCTCAGCTAAAAGAAAAAATTCAATTCACTGGTTGAATGAACATGATTGATTTTCACATCTTTATATCAGGTGGAGAGATAAGCAGACAGCCGATGATGTTGGTGTAGAACGAGCTGGAGGTACTGAAGGCTCGGCAGCATTATTCAATGAAGAACGGTTCACAGCACATTCACTATCCTCTCTTTGTCAGACAGAGGTGAAGATACACTCATTCAGCTTCTGCATCAGTTACACCTGAATCATGTTGAGCATAGTACATTTCTAAAATGTTGGAAATGCAAAACAACAAAGCTCCAACTTTCTTAACTTTTTAAACAGATGGCACTAAATGAAAAGTCAGGATTGTCTGTATTCACTTTGGTGATCCTCTCTGAGGGGAACATGAACGTCTTTACCATCGAGGAGTTACAGACATTTTACTCAAAACCACAAAAGCTAACCTCACGGGGGCAATAGAGGAGAAGTCAGGGGATCACCAAAATCTGTAGGATTCATCGTCTGGGGACCACGAATGTCTGTACGAAATTTTGTGCCACTCCATCCTGTAGATGTTGAGTTATTTCACAAGATCACCAGCTGGTGGCACTACAGGAAAGTCACCAATGTCACAAAGGTTTATCCATCGGGCAGCACGGATGTCTGTCCAGGATTTCACTAAAATCCATATAAAGGTTTTTGAGATATATTTCAGCTGCGTCTCTTCTAGAGATTCGAGGTCTATTTTTACTGCGTGCCGTGAAGTTCACAGCAACAACAGACTGTTCTTGTGATAGTATACTGACATCATACTAGCAACATTACTACAGTTTCAATCTCTTCTCGGGTACAACTCATCATCATTTTTCAGACCGCTCATCAACGATGGAAGACGCAAAACTCATCAAGGAGGTAGAGAAACACACAGAGCTGTATGATTTTAACCTTTTCCGTCTATAATAAATATAAATCACAATATTTAAAATGCATGAAAGGCAAACTCTGTAGAAAGAAAGAAACAGAGATGCTGCCAGTGTGGGCAACACGCAGCGGTTTAGCGAGGCAGCCGTCACGCACCGACCAACTGACACACCTACAGAGCGCTATCCCTAGAGCCCTGATCAAGAAATACCTACCACTTTAAAGCTCGTTTAAACACCGTCTCGTTTTTTAACCTTACATGTCAAAATTACACGTTGGAGCCATTTCTCCACAAATAGTCCTGCGCTGCGTCTCCGTCTATAGCACGGGTTGCCAGATGAGGTCAGTGTGCACAATGATACCAGACCTGGCAACCTCACTGTGAGGACTCAGTTGGCTGTCCAAGAAATAGTGACCAACTGTGTATTAGTTACTGGTGTAATAAGACTGTATCCATAACAAAGTAGAGGCCAATGACTGCTCAGGAGATGACTAGTGCTGCTCTTCTTTGATGACATGTTTTTGTCCCAGTTGAGTAGAATTCAGAACTGTGCTCAGTCGGGCCAAATGAGTGAGTGAATGCCACAATGTGGACTACTTACAGTAAGAAGGAGCTTCTTTAGAGTCTATAGAGAGAAACACTGCTCCGACTGAGAGCTCCTTCATCTGTCCACATTCATTTAGTTTAGTTAAGTCTTGACTGTGACTCATCGATGCAGAGTCTTAGCGATGGACCGACTGATTTCAGTGTTTTTAGAAAGTGCTCTTCATGTGTTAACGTGTCAGGGTGGAGGTGTAAACCTGTAAATGGCTCTTATTGACTTCTGTGAATAGAAGCTTCTAGTTAAAAATGTCCCTGTTCTGGAGATCAATACTCAGAAAATCAACAAAGCAGGTTAATTAGGTGTGCTGAGGAAAAGGAAAAGTAACAGGTTGGAAAGACTCGTGAGACGATTCATTATGCATTTAATTAGTATTGCTGCTTTCAGCCGCAGAATTGTTGCAGGTGATTTTATTTTTTGCGATGGTAAGGTGAAAAGCAGGCAGGAGTGCTATTGATTTCTTTGTTTACCTCCCATATCCAACAATAACCGTTCCGCCTGGCTGGCTTGAAAAACACAGGATTAGCAAGAAAATGCTCCTCGAAGCCTCGGGGGTTTCTTTTTTTACACCTCACTGGAGTCAGTCACTTTCAAACTTTTGACAACATTTCAACATCAAAGTTCCACAATGTTCATGTTAATCTGAAATCTCTGATTTTATTAGATGATGAGATTTTGAAGACCTACTTTATCTTCATTATGGCTAATTGCTTTCATCACCTGCTTATGAAGTCCCAAGGCAGCAGTGAATAATTGGAAAGGAGTTTGAATTGTTCCTCAGTGCACAATCCTCCTATATCCCCCCATGTGTTTCAGCCAATTCACCGGAACCACAGCAATTAGTTGTGAGGTTGGACGAGACATGATTTTACAGCCGCGTCACTTCTGTGGCTGGAAAGTGAAAAGTTAGTGCTTTGTTTCTAGATAAGAAAACAGCATACAGAGTTGATCTTGGATTCATGTCAGGTACGATGGTTTCCAAAACTGTAGCAGACAAAGAGTATTGAAATGTCCATAGACTCAGTGGAATCCACCTCTCCGCTCTACCTACCTGCTCCTCTATTGGTCAGAACCAGTCTGTATATATGATGTAAGACCCGGCAAGCTCCGGCTGTACGCCTGCAGCTCATCATCAATGCTGTGATCAAACAGGACTCATTCTTGGTTCACTGTCTGAATATATACTCACTCTGAGAAGGATTACAAAAACGTGCAGGAGTCGAGGTCGTCTTAAACTTGATGAATGAAAGCTGAACTGAAACACTAAGTTTCCAGCCGTGGTGAGAGCAGGTGTAGGAATCATGTAGTGAAAGTGGACGAGACCAAAGACATAATTAACACTATGTTGTCTTCATTCTGCCCTCATTATGATTGTTCCTTGTGGAGGCAATTTCTGTGAAGAAGGAATCAAGAGAGAGTCTTTTAAAGGTTTAATAAACACTTGCAAGTGGGCAAACAACCATCAACATAAATGTTCAGGGCTGAGAGCCCTGAGTCTCTCCGTTTCGTGACATTTATACCCTTGCGTGCATGCTCAGTTGTATATCTCACATTGTCTGTCTGACTGACACTTCTGTCCTTTTTAGGGTTAATTGTCCTCAAATAGGCGCTACAAGTTCGTTGACTAGGTAACCAACACCGAAACAGAAATAGGCCTTAAGGGCAATGAGTGTCACCTGTCATGACCTTAGGAATGTGCAGCATGTTTGTATTTTTCCAGCACATTTCTTTAAATGATAATTAGGTAGGTGGAGCTGGCGGACTTGTCAACAAACATGGTGTCTATTAGATGAAGGGAAGTGGTTGAGGTACTCTCTTGTATCTCGTACCTACAGTATACACTACACACATTTTCTATCTAGTTTCTCTGATGTTTTTTATGATTTGAGTATTTAAAAAAAAAAAGTCATGGAATTAATATGATTTTTTTTTTTTAATTTTTTTTTTACATCTTCCAAAAGTCATAGGGTTAGGGTTAGGGTTTAATGTGCCAGATTTAGACATAGAAGTGCAATGGATTAAAGAGATGGTTCAGGCATTTTGAAGTGGGGTTGTATGAGGTACTTATAAATAAATAATTTCGCCGTAGTTCAAAGGAAGTTTTAGTTGTTTGCAGTCTGCAACCTAACCGCCCGATGCCCCTAAATGCACCTTTAATCTCCCTGAATTATGGCTCAGGACAGTTTGTGATTATCAATAAAGTGCCTTTTCAAAATAAAGGTGAACTACAACTAAAGCTACTTTTAATCAAATGAAATTATTCATTTTAATTGAAACTTGAATACAATATATGAAGTCAAATCTGAATGAATGTGCTGCATTTCTCAGAAAGATTTGTTTACGTGGAAGTGGGTGTTATAGGGGGGGTGTAAATACTTAAATTATTGCTGCCAGCAAGCTGCACACATTGTATATCTGGCAATTTAAAGTTTATAATTCTTAACGAGTACAAGAGGTTGCCTCCGTTTTAGTGAGTGTGGCCTAAAGCGTGAATAAAATTGCATCTGATTGAGTGTGGAGAGCTCTTTACTGCCAATGTAGCAGACTGAGTAAGTGGAAAATGTGCTTACCCTGCTAATTAATCCACATAATAAAGACGGCTTCATACGGGTATATAGTTTTTCTCTATAAGTTCTGGTCTGTATTACTGCCATATAATTAGTTTTTATCCCTATCAGCCACAGCAGGATGCCATCATGTCAGCGCAACCGTTACAGATCACAAAAAGGTTTCAGCCTGTCCTCCTGCAAATTAGGGTTACCTGACCCTAACCCCTGACCCTAACCCCGGCTCCAGGAGGGGGCCCTATCCGTCACTATGTATCCTCACAAACTGTATGTTACAGAATTCACGTTGTGGATCCGAGTCGACAGAAAAGAGTTTGTTTATGCACATTTCTCAGCCGTGCTTTATCATCCCAGTTTTTCCATCAGTATGTTGATGAATGAAGATGATCAGTTGGTCCAAGGCGAATGATGCGGCATATGATTTCCAAGCATGGCTGTGACACCGGAAAGCCAACAGAGTAATGAGGTGACACTGAGACTAGACCCGTCCCCATCTGTCTCTCTTTGTCTGTTTTGTCCTCTGCAGCCATCAGCCGCTGCCTTTCATTTCACTTTTTAACATTTTTTTTTTTTTTTTTTCCTGAGTCGTAAACAAGAGCGAGGTCATCCGATCATCAGGTAATAAATATGACAGATTCTCTGCACCGATTCTACACCAGACGTCCTGTTTATCATCACTGATGATTAGGCTTGTCTAATAAATATTCAATTAAGAATGAATTGTGCTGCTGCTGATTACAGCTGGAGAAAACTCCGTACATGTGATCAGTAGGACTACAGCCTCACCAGCAGCCCCTAGAGGTTCCAATGTTCATTACAACGCACGATACAGTGTCAGAAGAATCAAACTCAGATGTGATTTTTAGGTGACAGGTGATGGAAGAAGTTAAGAAAAGAAAAAACCGAAGAACACAAAAAGAACTACGGAAAGAAAACCATTTGAAAATTGTTACTTAACGTCTGTTCAATGTGGAGCTTTAAAATCTAATATGATGCTGGATAGTTTAATGAACAACAATGCATCATATTTTACGTGTTATATTTTGTGAGTCAAATCTGAATCTGCAACATACCGTACTGTCACTTGTACTGATAGAAATGTACATTATACTGACGAGATGAGGAGTTTGCATCGGACCAGAAAACAAGCAGGCTTCCTTTGTGATACAAATAGAAATATTTTTACTTAAGGTGCCTAAATTCAAATTCCTTCTTCAGTTCATTAAAGATGAAGGTTTCTATACTCTGTTCATGAGTTGTGGACCTGAACTTGTTTTCTTCTCTGAGCCACAGTGGAGATAAAAAACCTTCACTTAGTTTGAAATCCACTGAGGGAGATATCCATCCTGGTTACAAAGAGAGAGAAGGTGCTATAGGAGGCTTTATGAGTTTCCTGTCCAGAGCAGGTGCCATTACTCAAGCCACGTCGGGCTGATCTCAGCCTCAGCGCCGCTGTCCCCACTGAATGAGGAGCCAAATAAAGGAAACACACACACACAGCTTTCCCCTGCTGATCAGGCTGCTGATCAGGCTGCTGATCAGGCTGCTGATCAGGCTGCTGGGCGGCCGCCGCTAAGTGAAAACATATTTAGGGGCCGATTGCCAGCTGGAGCACCGATGTAAGTATTTGCCATTAAATTTCACTTTGAAAGGTTGTAGCAGAACACTTCTATAAATGAATCCTTCCTTTTACTATTACTATGGTCAACAATAGTTATTTCAGGGGCAAGTGGCCAGGGAGCTGAAGAACAGAGGGCTGGATGGGGGCAGGGCAGGAGACTTCAGGCGGACGACCCGGGGGCAGGGCAGAGGCGGAGCAGGAGACCTCAGGCGGACGGCCCGGGAGCAGGGCACGGTCCGGGGGCAGGGCAGATGCGGAGCAGGAGACCTCAGGCAGGCAGCCTGGGGGCAGGGCAGAGGCGGAGCAGGGAAACTCGGGCAGAAGAGCCAGATTAACACGAGGAACAAACCAGAATGAACACTAGTAACATGGCAGACAAGGCAGAAAGTAGAACTAGAATGTCAGTGTGAGAAGGCGGGGCGTTAGGCTGGGAAGACGTCAGCGTCTCCCTGTCACGCAGCGGTAGAGGCTTCCTGTTCTCTGACCAGCTGGCTGACTGTGGACGCCTCGACACACTGCCAGATATCTGGTAGAGGGGGCGAAACAATCATTGGTTTTTGAAGCCCCAAATTCAGCGTTTGGTCGTTACCATCTTGGTTTATGGCCGTCGCCATGTTGTTGTTTTTACAAACAGAAGTGACACAAAAGGGTGGAGCGAAGTAGACCCAAACGCTGGAGAAGGAATTTTTGGGCAACCAAAAAGGTTATAATTAACTTTATGAAAGTTGTAAGACGAAAACACGGACATCTCCCAGACCGGAAAACGCCGTGGTAGCAACCTGTCAATGAACATCTGCTGTATTGAAGAAGACTTGAAACTAGCGATTGAGATCATAAAGTCATGTTTACTGAGGTAATAACTGAGCACTGTGAAGTCTGATTGTTGCATCCCTAGTTTCAGTTAGGGGCTGTCTCGGCTCTGGCCTCCTCACATGTGTCTAAAAACCTCCAGTCGGTTCTAAAAGAGCCAGACATAGTGTCTCAGCTACTTAAGAAACCTTTATCAAACTCCTTTTTAATTGGCCCTCACAACTCTCCACCATTCCCCGTGTTTTGCTCTAGTCTCATAGGAGTACTGGCAAGAAAATAATACAGTAAAGAAAAGACTTATATGTGATCTCTCTGCTCCCGACTCTGGGCCAGTTCCTAGCGTTAATAGTCTTATTCCACCCGAGCCTTTTCCCCTTCATTATTCCACCGGTGACGCTGCTATCAAGCTCATTAAGCTAGTTGGTCAGGGAGCATGGCTTTCCAAAGCCGATATCACAGATGCCCTCAGTGCCTCTGCAGTGGCATGTTTTCGGTTTGAAATGTGAATCCAAACCTTGTTTTGCAGTCTGCCTCACGTTTAAAAGCAGTCCTTCCATGTTTAATCAAGCATCGTGCTCCTTACTGTCCAAATTGAAACACCTGCTTAATCATTTAGGCCTCCCTCCTCTGTGACCAAAAGACTATTGGACACAGTAGAAATGAAAGCTTCTCATCCAGCTGAGTAACTCCAGCTCATTTGTGAAATAACTGCATGAAAAGAAGTAAGAAAATAGCTTTCTCTCCTCGGCCATCTAAAGTCCACGATGCGTGTTGTTCCCCAGGTCAGGAGAAGGTTTTATGATCATACCTGATAAAGCTCTGCCTTCTCCTATGGAGGGACGGGAGGACGACCTGAAGAAGTGGCCTCAGAGAACCTACACTAGCAGATTTAGCTGCTTTATTGACTCCGCTGCTACAGACGCTGAAGAGATCTGAGAAGCTCTGAGGCAGATCAGGACTTTCCACAGTAACGAGGTTTAGTTTTGTTCAACACACAGATAACCGTACTTAAACTATCTTTAGTCTAATGCTGCCCAGAAACTGCCTTACATTTTAAACTGTCCAGAAAATAGTCAAAGTAACTGGCTGTCATTAAACCAACGCTACGATGCTGAGTCCTCCCTACACATGAAATCATACCTGATGTCCTCCTGACTCTGCTGTCAGTCCTTTTAAGGACCTGACGTCTCTTCTCCGCTGCGCTTTACAGCCCAACCACGAAGTAGGATACGGGTTTTCCTCCGTTGGCTTTTTGTCGACTAAATGAACTGAACACACATAACGTTAAAGGGTTAATGGTTGTCTCTTCAACTTTAGGTTTCTCAGCCACATTCTTCTGGATTCCTCGTCTGTAGGTCGGCGATGGAAACGGTACCGTTGGTCACGAGAACATCCCTTTTTGTTTTGGGTGCATGTTGAAGCCACACATTTATCTGTGTCTGGTTGTTAATACAGCTACAGTTAGAACAGCACGACGAAGTACCAGAGCTCTGCAAGAACATTTTAGAAAATGCAAATGTAACATTCCTGTTACTTCCGCTACCTCACCGCAAGTTACGTGCATAATCGTTTCTACAGTAACGCCCCCGAGAATAAGGAGGATAGCACTGTTTTTGTTACCTCTCATATGTTGTAAAATCCTCACCGACTGTAGTCTGCGTCTGTGAGAACAGTTGAATCCAGGGCCGGCTCTCCGGCGGCTCTCCGGCTGCTCTCAGGCTGATCTCAGGTTGCTCTCCGTGGTGCTGATCACAGTCTGGTCTGCAGGATGGGAGTTGCACGGTGAGCCTCTCCGTGGTGGTATAGCAATTGTCTGGAGTGGTTGTGTGCGTTCGAGCGTGACCTGGTGTTTGCACCGGGGCCAATCACAATTCTGTTCCGCTGCCGTTGTTCTCTTCTTGTATACTAAAGGTCACAACTAAGGTCATCTTGATTTCCAGCAGGTTATTCAGCAGGAGAGGAGGAGGTGAAGAGAATTCTGCTGTACGAAAGGACAATAGCGCTCCCCAGCACGGCTGATCTGAAACAAACGCCGGCGGTCTCCAGAGAGCCGGACCGCCGCTGAGGATGTCGTGGCTCGTTTGGCTTCTGTTGGCACGTCAATATCTTCCTTCCGGAGACATCGACGGGAGAGGCTAAAGGAAGGAAATCTGTTGACACATCTTTTACTGTAGAGAGAGGAAACTAGAGAGCATCATGTGAGCCTCAGCACAAGAACAATTTCTCACCATCACACCTACAGATGACCTCTGTGTTAGCAGAGAGAAAGTACAGCAGAGGAAGAGATAAGGCGGCATTCTACTGAGAACAAGGTTATATTTATAGTTGATGTTCAGATAAGAAACAGAGCTAACTTTAACTCAGGTCAGAAATGCTTTTATTTGACATTATGAAAGAACCTGAAACAGAAAGAGTTTCTCCTCCGGTCGAATCTAAAAAGGTCAAATGTAAAAAGGAAACCCGTCCTGCTGAGAGTGCTGACCCACTAATAACAGTCTCTGTTGCAGCTCTGTGTGACTGTTTGGTGTTCGGAGGGGACGAGGCTCACAGGTTACTATAAATAATGAATTCTCTCTTTAGCAGGTATCGTCCTTTATCCGTCTGCTACTCTGTCAGTAAGTGAACTTACACAGATCTCTGCATCTGCAAATTGAAGTAAATCCATGCTAACGGAGTGGAGAGTGTGAGGTTCAGCCTGAAGGACCCCAAGCAACGACGAAGACGGTGAGGAGGTGATGAAAGTGAGACAGAAAGAACCTCGGCCACAAGAGACCGAACAACTCGCACTAAACACTCAGAGCATCGGAGCCACAGTTACAACCAGCAGTGCACGGATTACAAGTGTCAACAGTCGTGCTCGTCATACTCTGGACGCTGTGAAACTGTTATCTTAAAGGACCAGTGTGTAAGAATGAAGGGGATCTACTGGCAGAAATGGAATATAATATTAATAAGTATGTTTTCTTTAGAGTATAATCATCATATACACCGATCAGCCGAGGCATGGACTCCTCTAGACCTCTGAAGGTCTGACCCGTGGAGGCATGGACTCCTCTAGACCTCTGAAGGTCTGACCCGTGGAGGCATGGACTCCTCTAGACCTCTGAAGGTCTGCTGTGGTATCTGGCACCAAGCCGTCAGCAGCAGATCCTTTAAGTCCTGTATAAGTTGCGAGGTGGGGCCTCCGTGGATCGGACTTGTTTGTCCAGAACATCCCACAGATGCTCCGTTGGATCAAGATCTGGAGAATCTGGAGGCTGAGTCAACACCTCCAACTTGTTGCCATCCACATGATGTAAAAGAAAACGTGATTCCTCAGACCGGGTCACCTTCTTCCATCGCTCCGTGGTCCAGTTCTGATGCTCACAACGTGCCCGTTGTAGGCACTTTAAGGCGGTGGACACAGGTCAGCATGGGCACCCTGACCGGTCCCCATACCAACAAACTGCTCCTCACTGTGAGTTCTGAAGTCAAGGTCACAGTCCGGTGTGCTCTCCTTTGCTCAAGGTCACTTAGATGATAACTATTATGATTTCCTATCAACACCTCGTTAAATCATCATTACTCATCAAATCAAAAATGTATCCCTCCGTTTCCCATCTCCCAGGCATTTACATTATTCTTAGTTCCGGTTCATTTATATCCTTTCAGCTTCTGTGCCTCCTCCTCTTCCTCTTCCTCCTCCTCCTCCTCCTCCTCACGCTGTGACTCAGCCCATTTAAAGCACGCCGGGCTCTCTCTGACTTCAGGGCAGATGTTTTGCCTTCCAGGCGTTTCCTTTTGACAGCGGAACCCATTTCACGAGGCATTCATTGTGTGTAATTGCTCTCATAATAGTCCCCGTTTCCTCCGTAGTGAAAATAAAACCGGTCGGAGCTGAAAGTGCATCTGCTTACTGCTCCGTGTTTGATGGAAAACATCCTGCAGAGCCGAGCCAGGCCGTGACCACAAACCAAATGAAGGCGTCCTAATCAAATGTGACCTTCTCCTTCTCCACTCACCCGCGGTAATAAGCTTTCACTTTCTCTGCCCATGATGCTCTCTCACTCTCATCTGCTCCTCCCTGAGCCCTCGCTTTCACTCTCTAACACTTCAAATGATAATATAAAGAAATCTAATGAATGCAACAACATTCATAACATCATCAGGGTGATGGTCAGTTCACTTCAGAGAGGCTGGGAGACTCTCAGGGACGATGTCATGGAACCAACAGTGTTACTATCAAGCTACACCAGACACATCTGACTGTGTGAGCTATTATTACTCTGTTTTATCTACTTCACTGTATCTCAGAGGGAATCTGGTACTTTTTACTCCACTACATTTATCTGACAACTGTAGGTACTTTGCAGATTATGATTCAAACGAGCCAACACTATATAAAGCAATTAATAAGTTACGTCGAAGAACTACAACCTTAAAAAGCTTCGATATTAACGCAGTCCCTTACAAGAAATAAGTTAATTCAAGTGTGTTACTAATTCTTTTAAACTTAGAATAAGAAAGTATTCTTTCAGTTTACTTGTTATGTACTTATCAGAGATATACTTAACAAAAGTATACTCAAGTATACCGAAAAGTCTAAGTGTACTTGGCTTATACTGGAAGGTATACCGAAAAGTATAAGTACATTTGACTAAGTATTAGAAGTTCTCTTAAAGAAAACTTACAAGTATACTTGCAGTAAAAACTACAGAGTTTACTGAGAGTATACTTTAAAGTGTACTTTCATAATCTGTTATATAAAACTAGTAAACTAACAGTATACCTTGTTGTTTAATTCATATTAGTACAAAAAACAACTTGGATGTAAACTAGATGTGTACTCAAAGTTTAAAGTATATTTTTATAAATTAAAAAGTGGGCCAATTTAGTCCCAAGAAGTATTGAAGTAGTACACTTACAAGTACTTACTACTATTACATAAATATTAGTATACTTATTACATAAAGTATACTTGAACTATACTTAAGTTTGCTTCATATATTAAACGTGTCGCCTGCCAATAACGCATCCACTGCCTTCACTGGTCACATGACCCTGGTTTTCCCCCCGAGAGCGTCCCCAGCGAGGTTTAGGAAGTGAAGCGTGAAGGGGCCCCACGCTGTGCAGTCTCCTCTGCGTTCATACAGTATATGCTGTGCAGTTTCCACTCCGTTCATACAGTATATGCGGTGGCAGATCCATCAACAGAGCTCGTTATAACAAATACTGAAGCGTCCCTGAAGACGCCGAGGAGCAGGATTATTAAACCCACCTCTGTGATAAAACATGGAACATAACAGAGCTACAAAGGCATCTCAAGTTTGCAGTGATTGGGAATCTAATACCTCCTTCACCACAACAAGAGGACAGTCTCAGATAAAGGAGGATACTTTGCTGTATTGATTGACCCGGTGTAATAAGAGAACAAGGATAAACCAGAGCAGCTCATGCATTTATCCTTTATAACACAGTCTCATCTGTAGGGCCTCAGGTTCTAGACTTTTCATACACTAACAGTGTTATAGAGTGTTATTTTAACCTGAAAGTTATGTTTCCATAATAAGCAATTACCTAGAACTATTGTCCCTCCGAGGTACAAATTTCAATCTACTGCGAATGTCCTGCATCGTTCAGCACACGAGGAAGGCTTCTTTACACATGTATCGCTAAGTTACTTATTAATCGCAGATGCAAAATCTGTTGTTCTTCCTTCTTCCAGTGACCTGACAGTGACGTACTTGGTAGCGAGGAAGAACTATAGATAGTTCTGTGGGGTGCATTCAGCCAGAGAGAGGCCGCTCGAGGATATGGCGGCCTGGGGGAACCTCCAGAACCTGGCTGGTGGAGCTTTTGCTCTAATTGCCCTCCGATGCCAACAGACATGGGATCATTCTGCTGTTTATGAATGTCAGCGTGGGCAGCTTCTGTTGGATGCTGTCGCCGATGACAACCCAGAGAGCGCCGTGTGCGTTGCTATAGAGGTGTTGCTGGAGACCTTCAAACTGGAAAAGACAACCGAGACCAGCAGGGCAATTTTTCGGGCAAGTTGTTGTCATTAGATTTAGCTATTTTATGGTCTGCCTCTGAAGAAGGAGGCAGCTGCTCAGTGGGCCGCCGCCGCTAAACGGGCCGCCACTAAACGGGCCACCGCACGGCAGAGAGAAACGACGGCGGAAAACAGCGTGTAGAGCCGGCGTATTTTCACATCTCACTCTGTGAATTAAGGATTTATTTCGACCGAACCAGAGCTGCTGATAGTTGGAACGGTTGAAAGATTTATTTTGTTTCTGTCCAGTTTGAATGAATTGTGTTAGAAACTTGAGTTCAGAAGGTCTACGGTTATTGTTCTGTTTAGGTGTAAGAATATTTCCTTATCGGATGTAGCAATGCATCCTGGTACATGTAGGCAGGGCTCAGCAGGAGAAATCAGCTTTCTCTGTCGATATAGCGCACACAGAGGAATTAATTTCTTCAGTGGACTACGTTTCCCATCAGCACCGACATAGAAGGTGGCAAATTTTCCCTTTTAATGTGGTGATTTTGATATTCTTTGTTTCTCTTCCATTTCAAAATGTAACATAAGATGTAGTTACTGTAAATGTTTTGTGGTCAGAAGTTATGTAATAGATGAAATGCCTTTGGCCCGTCCTTAATGCACCGCGGGGGTCCACAACCTCCTGCCATAGAGCGAGTAACTGTGAATGTTTACTGCGCCAGATGTTCTTACAGGTGTTTTCTGGCTGTTCACTTCCAGCAGGCCACAGTGGTCGGTCTGAATAAGGAGGTCACGGCTGTTTATGTATGCTCCGCAGGCATTGTGGGCCGGCAGTGTGACCTGAGAGAGCCACTGAAGTGAAGCCAACATGTGAGACAGCGTCTGCCGGGGATCCACCGGGACCTGATCTAAAAGTCTGATATATATACTCTTGAGCTTGTGAACAGGTCGACTGGCTGGTCCATAGAGGTCCATTTGAGAGCCAAGAGGGAGATCAAAATATTAAAAAGAGTAATTAGCTGAAATAAACCATTACCAATAAACCATTACCAAATCTAAAGTATCATTTATAAAATATTTTTTTCACTCTTCTTTGGCAAAAATCGATTATTTAATACATTCTAACTAAAAACGCCTCAACAGCGACACCTTCTATTTCTGAAAGACGGAATAGTTTTAAGGGTTAAGGACTGAAGAGCTGCCCGACTACGAGGGAACCGAGCCGACTGGATCTCAGGGAAAACAGGACAAAAGAGTAATCATGATCATTTCATGGAGATCTGACCAGTAGTTGTTAACAGATAAAACAGACATGAGGCGAGCTGAAAGTGTCGTGGGCAAGTACTGAAAGTGTTAACAATTACAGAGCTGTAATTCAACATGGACACAGACTAGAAATAAAGCCACCAGTTTGGTGTTAGAGGTGCTGACAGCGAACATCAGACGCTCTACGGTTGTCGAGCTTCCTGCTCCTTCGTTCTCGGCTTGTTAATAAAAGGCAGCAGAGTCTCCTCAGAAGCGGGAGATGAAACACCAGTTGGGACAAAACAAGGCTGCAAAGTCCAGAGGCAGAAAACAATAACAGGACTAATCCTGTAGGAGACAACCCACAGCCCTGTTACATCGCCTGTCTCTATCACACACACACACACACACACACACACGCACGAGCTGTTTCTTCCTCTGGAGATAACACTGCGGCGCTGCTACAGCTCCACAGCCTGACCTCACATGATATTTACTGTAAACAGTGCGTGCGTGTATCTACTGTGATCATAGCTGGATTCCTGCACAATGCTGGTGTCTGTTTGTCTTTCACTAACTCATCTCAGAGCTCTGATGTATCTGGTGTGTTTTTAAAAAAGAAAATGATGAACGCTGATGAATCACAGCTTACAGTAAAAGAATGAAGTGGCTTCTGATTCATGTGCCATAATAACACATTACACGTCCTGTTCAAAAGATTAAAGGGTCAGTTACAGCAAAGCAAGTCTCAGTGTGTGTCAGCCAACCCTTTAACCGTGCTTACAGACCCCTTCTCTTCTCACAGCTTATTATGTTGCCGACTTCATTTTGAAATGGACATTAGTGTTGTGATATTTAAACAAACTATCCGTCAACAGTGAAATAAAAGCTTCTCATCTACAGACCGGTCTCTAGAGAGCGAGGCAGCGACCCCGGTAGCATGCTTTCTTGCTGTCACGGCAGTTTGTGGAGCAAATTTTCGATGTGTCATCAATTTTCATAAAAACTGCCAATATTCAAAATGTACACCGTTGATTTCTCGCCTAAAAAAAAATAGTCAGAAGTGAATTTAGGGATGAAATAGCGATGCAAAATGTAAAAACAACTTGCCGTTTTTTGGCCACTGTTGTTGTTGTTGTTGTTGTGGCAATAGACTGTCCTGTTCCAGCGGTGCGGAGGAGGAGTTTTTAGTGCTGTGTTCCTGCTTGCTTTGCATATTCCGGGCAACATTGTGGAACCTCCTCTTTACATGACGCTGCATGTTGTTTAGCATGTGGATATTTTTCTGGAGATGGGCACTCCTCCATAGAAGTGAACCTCACTCTGTACCTGTAAGCAGTCCTGTCTGTGACCCTGTCACTCAAACCATGACAACACATCAGTCTAATGTTTTTTTCTCAGACGCGGAGTGATCCTGAAAGTGCAAAGGAATTAGACGTCGTAGCATAGCACTGCTATGAACCAATCAGATTGCTTGATTTGACTGTGCTTGGTCATGGTGCATGTTGTGGAGGGAAGAGGACCGGCCAGTTGCAGAGTTTGAATCAAAGCTTTGGCATCAGTTGCTGTATGCACAAAAGTAATAACCAGGGTGAGAGCACATCTTGTTCAAAGGTGAGTTCCCACATCATTTATCTGGCTGTCAGAAACAGTTTGAATCACAACGTTGGTTCATCCCATGTCAAACAACTTGCTCCAAATAGATGTGAGAATGAAACCCTGGAGGAAAGCTAGCTGAACTAGTTAGCTCTATAGCCTCTCCGTGTGATTGGCAGGAGGTTTAGTACTAATCTGACTGGGCATTAGCGAGGCTGTCTCCCTCATCTGTACCAGGATATTAAAATGATTAAACTGAACAGACTAAGAGGAGGAGGCCAAAAACACATGCACTTGACACTTGTCTTGTTTTGTTGTGATGTCATGAAGTGTCAGTTTGTTCATCCCTGTGGCTGTCAGTCAAGACACACTGAAGGAGGAGAGAGACGCGTGGTTCAGAGCTTCTTTACAATCCACTCAGTCGAGAACCCAGGCACGCTCTGTAGTGGCATCCCAGATTCATGGATGAACGTTTTTCATTTCTAAGGGCTGATTCCATACGCACACATCCTCATGCTCAGCATCTCGCTGCTGTCATCATCCTGAAGCATTTGGCTCAGAGCTCAGTTTCATGCTTATGGTGACCCTTCTGGGCTTCCATCCAAATGTGACTCCAGCTCCGGACTGCTTAGAGTAATCACCCCTACGACACAATAGATAGCCATACCTCGCCTTCTACAGATTGTACTGCTTGTACACACTGTGATTAACTTTATTAATTAACATATTTGGAATCAGTCTCTAGTTTGATCAGGGTGATGCCAGAGTTATAACAACCCACTTGTAACCCCAAGAGGCTGCCACGTTCAATACACCGAACAATACAAGGTTTTTCAAAACATGCAACACACTGACACCTTAGGGTGTTGTTATCACACATGGTTCCTTTCACATTAATAACTGCACTGATTGCACAGACGGAAAACACCGTGACAACATGACAAAGGCGCTGTATTTTCCTGACCACACAGACGTTTATGGGCTTAATGAATTGATTTCATTAGGACGCACGGCAAGTTAAAAACAACTATGTGGGTCTGAGCTCCAGAGAAACGTTCCACCTTATTCCTAGCCGCCATGATGCCTTGTGTGAATTATGGGCGCAACTTCCGATGCGTCGTGTCACTGAACGTATTAAAATAATATAGTAAAATGTGGGAACAGCAGCTATTACCTCGCCACCTCCCGGGGCTCGCGCCGCCCTCTCTCCCTGAGGGATGGACGGGGCTCGCTGTGCGACTGGGACCGTCGTCATTGATGCATTTACTTTTAAATGTACAAAATTTAAGATGAAAATTCCTGTATTGTTTCATATCACAATATATATCGCAGAAACACACCTTTTACGCAGTGTTGATGTTATCACTGTGTTTGAGGTCGTCTGCAGTAATGTTTCAATAACCACCGTACCTCAACATGTCTCTTCACACAAATCAGCAATCTGTGGATTCTCTAGTTCTTTAGCACAAAGCATCTTCATTTCTTATTTACATATCTCATAAATATGCAAAGTGTTTATGCCACAGGCATGGTGCAAAGTGCCTCTTCTTCTCTAATTGGGGTATCCTTGTTTATCTCAGACTCACTTTCTGTGTCAACTCGGCTGACTGTTGATCTGGTGATACAGCTCTGCTAGAAAGCCTGACACTCAGGAGAGGCAGGAGAGTGGTGTGAATCCTGCAGGTATATATTCCTGTGTGTGCTGCAGAGAGCGATACCAAGCACACTCTCAACATGCCCAATGTGTTGCTCTCCAACCAGGACTTTAGTCAAGAGCACTTATGTCCAGGCCAAAGTCCCAGACTGAGCACTGCCAAGACAAACACATTCACACCTACGGGCAATAAAGTTTTCCATTTCCCTAACCTGCAGGTGTTTGGACTGTGAGAAGGAACCAGAGCACCTGGAAGAGTCTGTCTTCAAACCATTGTTTCAAATGTTCTCTATGCCCATGTTTTCTCCTGCCACCTCCATGGTTAAGGTTTGGTTAGGTTTAGGCAAAGAAAGTACTTGGTTAGGGTTAGCAATAGCTCATCGTTTGTGAGAACGTGCAACTTGACCTCCCAATTTAAATGTGTGTTTGAAACAGGAAACTAATCAGTGGTGTTTTCTCTACTCTAAAGTATTGAGATGATTGTAAATCGCAAGAAAATGGATTTTATTTGTGGATTTATTTCTGACTTTTGTTGACACTCGGCTAAACTCATCAGCTGCTGCGGACGTCGCTTCACGTGGTGCTTCAGAGGAAAGGACGCCTCGTGTCTCTTAAAACACATTTCCTCACTTTCCTCTGTCCTCTCATGGTTTCCTTGCGTCTCTCCATGCATCCTAGGCGGCACAGAGGTGCAGAGGTTAGCACGGTTGCCTCAAAGGTTCTGGGTTTGAACCTGCCAGCTGGCTGAGGCCTTTCTGTGTGGAGATTGTATTTTCCTCCAGGGTGTACCTTGCCTCTGAAAGGAGTAGAAGTCCAAGTCCTAGAAACCGGTACCTGACTGACTGAATCTGAAACCAACACTCCTCAATATGTCCAGGATATAAACTGTTTAATAATGCATGTTTATTTGAGAGAAGGGAGAGTGCAGATGAATAAGCACACATGGTAGAATGAATGTTAAAGAGGAGCTGAGTCCAGAGTTTCCTGATGCTGGATCCACTGAGCAGCCGGAGAGGGTTGTTATGACAACACGCCTGTTATTGAATGCTTTAGAGAAAGGTCAGTGTGAATGTCTCTCAGCAGAACAGCACACCGTGTTCTTACTCACTTCACTGCTGTGCTAAGTGTGATGCACCTTGGCCAAATACAACATGACGACAGCATCAGCACGTGTCAGCCTGCTCTGTCTGCCTCTGTCTGCTACCTGGGAAGTCTCCGAGGATCTGAGTCTGGATCTGGCAAAACACCCGCTTACATAAACATGACACTTTGCAACATCAAGCCATTTAATTATATATACACAATGTACATAAAGTATGCATTAATATTGAATGTCTGCTACCCGTGAAGTCTCCGAGGATCTGGATCTGGCTAAACACTCGCTTTGTGTATAGAACTAAATGGCTGGATATTGCAAAGTATGCATTAATATTGAATGTCTGGGAGAATGGGTGTCAAACCCGCTGGCTCTTCTTCAGTGTTGTCTTCAGAGCTGCTCAGGCGTCCACAGCCCTGTCTGTTGTGAACACACTATAATCAGTGACGGGCAGCCGGGTTTTAACAGGATAAAGAAAGGTGTGTGTAATACAAGCATTGTTGGTTTAAACAATTCATTTGATAGTGTTTCCTATCTTTGCTGGGCATGAGTTTTGTGGGAGATCGTCCCAAATAGGCGCTGGTTGGGTTCAGTGATTGAAGGAAATAAAAGGCCGGGCTATTAATTTCAGTTTTACGGTATTTTCTTTGATAGGTGAAAAGTACCAGTATTGCCAACAATCTGTGAATCTATGTGTGTTGTTGTCTCTCAGCAGGTCATGTGATCAGACCTGCTCTTGGCTCAGTGTGTTTCTGTAGAAGTCTACAGGGCTTCATGCCCAGAACCAGAGAGCTGCAGTCCTCACACGGTTTGGCTGTGCAGCGGACGCACCGTAGTGGAGCAGGTGATTTATTCCACCTGTCAGCCCAGCAGATGCTCCGGTAGGATACTCCAGTGTTTTAGCTCCAGCAGATGCATCCTTTCATATATGGTGACTCACAGAATAAAGCCTGAGGGCTCAATGACAATTATGCTCACCCCAATCAATACCGGCTCTAATTGGCTTCCACTTAGTTCTGCATGTCTGATTGCACTTGAGCTCGCTTTAAACACAGAAATGACATTCGTCCAAACATCCCTGAGCTATATGTGTGACTTCTAACTCGGGAAACGTCAGCAGCGCTTGGCGGCTGCCTCGCTGAACCGCTGTGTGACTCATGCATGTGGTGTTCACACTCCCGTTATCAGTCTATGACCCAGTGGACGCTGCCCAGTGAAGAGGGGGGAGGGCTGTTTTAGCTGGAGTTCATACACGGGTCATTTCCCCTCTAATCTGTGTGCACTTTGCTGCGGGAGGAAGGCTGCATGAAACTGTCGGTTCAGAAGGGGCTAAAGGAGTGATCTGACCAGAGCAGGTCTGCTCTGAGGTTATCTTCTGGTGTGTTCATTATTCTCACAATGTTTTGCCTCTTTTCATCTGTCGCAGAACGGCTGCGTGATTCACGCGTCGGGTGTTCACGCGGCTGCGTTTCTGCAGCTGCTGCTGCTGTTTATCTTTGTGAACTGAACTTTGAGTTACTTAGCTCTTGTGAAGTGTGAACTCGTGAACATCTGGGCTCTATAGTTGATAGAGCATGTTGTTCCAAACAGTGCAGCGTGGATGCAGAGTGCCTCCAGAGCCTCCAGATATCAGATGGTTCAGTTGATTGATGGTTTTGGTTAGTTCTGGGGGTTTAGGGTCTTACATTACCAACGGAAGAGGTGCTTTGTATGCAGCTGGACAGGATGCACCGGCTGAGAGGGGCAATCATTTCCCCCCAAATGCTCTTTGCTGGTTGTGAGGCATTTGAGAGCAAGGTAACAGTAGAAAATGGGAAAACTGTTCAGTGAGTACATATGAAGGATTACATTTGAAGGGCAGCAAAGCAAATAACAATTTTGAAAAGTAACGATGGCATGCCCTCTTCCATCGCCAGTAGGAATTAAACTGTTAGCTGGCACTACACAGTGGATCACAATGAAATGGATGGTGCACGGTGGATTCAATATCAGAGAGCAGGATTTAGGAAACATTTTCAGCATTTATTTGCAACACAGAAATTTGTGAATTTGAATAAGCTAAAGCCTTTTGAGAGAGGACAAAAGTAATTGCATGTGCCTTTGTCATTGCTGTAGAAAGCAGTGTTTGAGGCATATCGGACCAAGAGGAAATACACAATGACATGAAAAAGCAGAATTGTGCTTTCTTGATGGACCATTCGGCGCTTTCTCATCACTGGAGTTAGAACAAAGCCATGTTTTAACAAATGGCCCCGGTATGGGGCGGTCCATTGTAAGCCTGGATGTCTGCTCCTCCCCTGCCATTTGCATGACAGCCTCCATTCCTCTTGTTACCGAACTCCAGGCCAAAGAGGGAGGGAGACTCTCCCAGAGGGCGAGCCCAACAGGTTGTTGCACCTGAAATGACAGATGGTATAATAGTGGAAAGCCATCTATCTCTCGCTGCTGATCAATACATGTAATAATAAGAGCCACGGCCTCTTCCTCGCTTTGCCCTCGCAGGTTTCCCCGTGCTCGGAGCGGCCTCTGATCAATGTCTCTTCAGCACGTTACAGTATGTAATGGACCCCATCCTTCTGAACGGGGCTGTTGTTGCTCAGGGAAGCGTTCCTTTTAACTCCAGTTTTGAGCGATTTGATTGGTGGAAAAAAACCTAAAGTAGAAAGCTCTCTGAGCCTGTTGATGGAGTGACGGCTGTTATTGATCTGATGTTGGATGCAAACGCTGCAAAACTTTAGGTGTATCAACATTTAAACCAACCACCAACGGCTTCAAATGCATACAACTCATTAAGTACACACACATTTACATTCAGCCCAAGCTAGAACGGATGATGTTACAGAATAAATGAAGAACGTTTCAGTACAAGCAGAGTCAGCAATCAATCCAGGTGGCGGGTCCGGGCCATCCTCCACATGGATTAGCGGCCCGGCAGCAGGACTTCCATGAGGTCATCGTTTGTCAGAGCTCTTACCGAGGAAGGAAAAGGCTATTTTCCTTCAGTGTTCAAGAAGTGAAGGTCAAGTCTCTCTGTAGCAAAGGATTCTTTTTCTTTAAACTGTAGACCCCATTTATACTTAGTCACTTCATGCGTTTTGCGTGAATCGGATAGCTGTCTGATCTCAAGAACGCTAATACCCCCTTTTCACACAGAGGACTCTACCAGGGTTGATTGTGTGTCTGAAAGGGTTAACCCGCGTTGACCGACTCGGTTACCGAGGTCGAGAGGTGGGTCAGACCGGGGTCGATTTCAATGTGAACGGCACGCACCAGGGTCGCTAACAACCAGGGCGGGACAAATCTAATTGGTCGCAAATAGGGACGCACTGTTGTGACGCAATTTTCACAGGTCGCCGTGACTCATCAATAAAAGGTGCAATGACGGACGATTTGAACAACACAGATATGTGGCGAGACTTCGATGTGCCGGAGCTCCTGGCCGTCCATGGTGAGGAAGAAAAAAGCGGTAGATTGACGGGAGGGTGAGAGACAACGTAGTGTTACGTTAAACTAACATAACAAGGCTGCTGAATGAGAGAGACATCCGCCTTTTTAAAGAATGATGTCTTCAGTAGGAGCTGATGGGTTTGGAGCTGAGAGCCTCAGACGGGGAGGGGAAGTCAGAAAGTATTGAGAGACGGACTAACTTATTGTTCTCTCTCATGTCTCTGAGCTCAGAGTCTCTCACCTTCCAAACGAGTCCTCACTTTGAGTGGTGTTACCATGTAATCATAAGATATATTCACTGTGACGGATCGTCTAGCGAGGTTGAAGTCTCCGCGAGAGAGTTTTATTGTATGGAGAAATAATTGGAAACCAAATGGCTGCCAGAGAAAGAGAAACCAACAGAAGCACCCGATGCTTTTGAAAACGTTGGGTCAGTAAAGAATAAATTAGGGGTTAAACATTCAGAAATGCTGGTTTGATATGTTAAGTAATGTGAAACAGAAATGATTTCCATGTTATCCTCATATACTTACCCAACAAACGTCGTATGATATCTTACGGAAAGTTCCCATTTTTAGTGCGTTTTCCTACGAACGTCCAGCAACACGTGTCAGTTTCCGCTCGTCATATGCATACTGTATGTCTTTTCAAAATACACTTCCGTCTTCACAGGAAACCGGGTCAGGTTTAGGAAAAGAATGTGGTTCGTGTTAGAATAAGTACGGGAGTGGAAGTTCAGAAGTTACGTAAATAATCTACGTTGACTTCTGGTTTCACACAAACTCTGGTCTCCTTGTTGGATGTAATGGAATTTCAGTGCATTACTTTTCATAGGTAGAGCTAGAAAAGGTGTATGAGATCAGCCTGACCCAACACCAGCAAAAGAGTTGTTCACTCAGAACTAAATACTTTATCTGTGCTCTGCCGGATCAGATGAAGGAGCCGCTGTATTGACCATGAGGCCATATAGGGTGTAAATCCATTTTCCACATTAATCCTATAAATTTAAAAGGCCTGTAAACTTATTTTAATTCAAAATCCTCTCCAGCCTTTTCCTTTTCATCTCCACTCATCCATTTCACAGGTACGACCCTCTCCCTGATGCTTTGTTCTTCTTGCTTTCATCCGTTTCTCCTCCTGCTTTGGACCGAATCTCCCTGCCTTCATTTATTCCCGTCACACGCAGCCGGAGGATGAGTCACAGCACAATGACCTTTTCACTAGATAATGGTCAATGAGAGGCAGAGGTTGTGGAGCTCTGCTCCGTGCAGCCGGGACTCGGTCAGTTTGATCGGTGGCTGCCTGCAAACAAACCACTGAGAGAGGAAAACATCTTCTCTCTGGGCTGCAGCACATTATATATGTGTGTGTGTGTGTGTGCCTTGACTTGAAGGCTGCCATTATTAAATAAACCAGCCACGGAGAATGTGTTCTTTATGTGTCCTTGTTCTGTGGCAGACCACCTCTGTGGAATATCCTATTAACTCCGTCTGACTCCGGAGCTGCTCAGATGATGTGAGCCGGCAGATATGTGCGCTGAATCTTAGGTCAAGTGTTGAGGGCAGATCTCTGTGGCGGCAGGTAGAGCATTTTAATTTAGAGGGACTGTATGTACGTTTTTACATGGATAAAAGTGTTTTATATTTTATTGCCATTGCACCTGAAAAATGAGACCTTCCACAACGTTTCTGTGTTTCCTCCGTCAGCCTGTAGACCGCTTTTAATGTGAAGAATGCAACCCCGTTTTTCTGGGAAAATCCAACGGATGTGGCGTCATGCACGCTCACAAGTGCCTTTATTCACAGCTCCGCTTGCAGGGCTAACAGTGTGCACCCGTAGCTAACGAACAGCTAGAAATGGAGTCCGCTAACGCCAACAAACGTCCAGTCCCCACCACGACTCAGACTCCAACACAAACTCCACGGAAGCACAAAAAAAAAACTGTCTTGCAAAACATGAATGTGACCGACGTCGGGAGAAAACTAAGATCAACATCGGCCGGGCCTTCGATTCATGGAGGAGCTTTGTTTGGTTTTGGGATCAAAACGGACCCCGAGCTGACATAAACTCCTACTGGACAGGTAAGTTATCATTACAGCCAAGCGTGTGAAATATACAGTATAGTGAAATGTGGCTTTAGTGGTCAATCACGTTCAGTAACGTGTGTCGCCTCACTGTTTTGACTGATGCTCGCTGGCGTCTACGTAGCGCGAGCAACAGGACGCTGACTGTCGTGGATTTAACGGCCACAGGTGTCGCTGTTAACAAGACATTTCTGATTCTTACAAAGAGTCCCTTTAATGTGGATTTCTATTACATATTTTGAAATTGCACATCATGTTTCCTACAGGTTTTTCTCTGAAAACTGTAACCGATGCTTCACTAAGAACTGAGATGTGGATGAATACTCTCCCGTGATCTGTATCTGGGGCCTTTGCAGCTACACCGGGTATTAAATTCTATGGCGTCAGATCAGTCTCAGAATTAATGAACTCACATTATGAGCAACACGCTGTGTCAAATCACAGCCAGACAAAGCAGCTATGGGTGGCTGTAGACTCTTCACCTTGTTATCCACACTACCAGTAAGGTCTTAGGGAATACCTATCACCAGTATGCTGCTCATTTTGTCCAATACTAGTGGGGTGTAATGCAGATTTTAACCTCTAGAGGCCACTAGCATGGATATCATAATGTAAAGAAACTCTGCTGCCCCACAGCTGCTACAGTTTACATGCTAAAGTATAGTATATACAGTACACCCACTAATACACACACCCTCAGTGCACTACTGTATAAAGTCATGTATTTGGAGTCATTGCCGTGTCTGATATCAGTCAACAGAACAGGCGAATGATGAATCGGCTCCCGTACTGATCTCAGCACCGTTGATGAACGTCAGCGCCGATACTACTTTACCTCTGGTTGAGTCTGGATTCGATTATTCCTCCTCGCTGTGTCCGCACTTCTCTCAGCCTCAGATTAATGACAGCTTTCAGTCATTGAGGCTCGTAATCTCAGGGTCGCTACGAGTCATTGGGAATAGTGCATTGTGATTTAAGTTGTTTTATATAATCACATTATCAAATTAAATGTTTATTTAACTAACTACGTGGCTAAACTACGAACAGAAAATAATTGAATAAGTGATCAAACAAAAGGAAAAAGAATAGAATGAATAAAGGATAAATGAATCAATACAGTGAATAGAACGATGCTGACAAAGGTCAATTCGGTGTCTGATAACTCTCCATTACATTTGACTCTGCTTAGCTCTATCAGTTCAATTTAGTTTTAGGTATTAATGCATAGTACAGCGATGTGTAATGTCATTTTCTTTTTGTTAAAATTGGTATCGAGAGAGAAGGCAGAGGATCTGGCTGTAACATGTATACGTGTTGACTGATCGTAATAATCAGAAAGCACAGGATATGAAATGACTTTTCCACCGAGAGAATATTGTGATAACTTATCATGAGATCCGAGAGACCACACGAGGAGCACGGTTAACAAGCTGTGAAAAGATTTATGGCACAGTTCATCGTCACTTACATTGTAATCAGTCTTTCCTGGCAGGACATTTGTTGTACACAAGAGTGGACGGGAGTCGAGGGAGCAGAGAGCTGTGAATGTAGCCTGACTATTATCAGGAGTGTTAATGAGGTGGAGAGGGGGTGCTCTCTGATCGGCTCCAACACTCCTCCACAGCTAGGAGGGGTATGGGAGTGGAGAATCACCAACCTACTCTCACTCCCAACTAACTCCAATGTAAACCCACGGTGTATTCCACGGTCGGAGCGAGAGAAGTTTACTCATCTATGAGTGTGTCCGGTCAATAGAGGGCTCACATGCATCGGCCATATGGGTGTAACGATTCATCTACTACATCCATGTATCAGTTTATATTCCTACAATCCAACTGCATCGATAGGTACTCGGCAAGTTGTCCTTCACAGGAGACGTATATCGATATAAAATAGATTGTATGGATACTGAGGATTTGCACCTTGTATTTAAAGGGACTATTTGTAAGAATCCTAAATGTCTCGTTAACAGCTTCACCTGTGTCCGTTAAGTCAACTAAAGTCAGCGTCCTGTTGCTGGCGCTTGTGCTCGCTCTACATAGACATGAAGGAGCATCACTCAACACAGTGAGGAGACACACGTCAGCTAAAAGCACAATATCACTCTATATTTCAGCTGCTTGGCAGTAATGTTAGCTGACCAGACGGAGGTCTCTCCATGAATCAATGCTGATCCCAGTGTTGGCTTTTCCCGCCTCAGCCTCCCGACCGCGGCTGGAGGGAACAGGGGAGACGCCGGAGTTTTGGTCGGAGACGATAACGTTTCTCTCTGCGGAGCCCCGTCACTTCACAAGACACGGGAAACCTCTGTTGGTCTGGAGGAGCTGCAGCAGTTATTTCTGCACAAACGTCCACTGAACATTCACTAGATATTCTCAGAGCTAAACTAACTCTTCTGCAGTGTGGAGTGAGCAGCATGCACGTGAGAGGTGGAGCGAGAGAGAGAGAGAGAGAGAGAAGGAGCGCGGTGTGTGAGTGAAGGCAGGCAGAGGAGCAGAGACTCCGGTCCTGGAGACCAAAGCTACGGTCTCCCCCGCGTCCTCCGACCGCGGCCAACACTGTTTAACAGACGGGCTTCACTAGATACAACCAAGAGGTTTTGGTGCTTCACTGGAGTTTGTGTTGGAGTCTGAGTCTGAACAGCGGAGACACACGAGAGACCATGAGACACCGACCAGCAATGATTTATACGTGTAAGAAGTTACAAACAGTCCCTTTTAAAGACGACAAACGTAATATAAAAGTGTTTTTTAGCACTTTTATTAGTAAAGAAATGTTAAACGTTTTTCCGGTTCACTCTCCAGACGCTCGCCGGCTCCGCCCTCTGCAGCTCGAGCACCCATCCATGGCGTGCATGCAGACGAACGGCGCGACGGACTCCTCGCTCTCTCACCAACAATGTTTTCCTTCTGAAGTAGTAGAAGTACTTTTCCTGCCGTTGGCCGGTTAATAAGGGAATAGCTGTTCTGGTTTCTTATGTGCAGGACTATAAATCTTAAATGTCATAAAAGTCCGTTCAACTTCAAACTAACATTTGAAATATTTCCCAACACATTAAATCTCTGCAGTAGTTTTCTGTGTGTTTGGATTTAACCAGCTGTGATGGATTCCCTAATTGAACAGAAGTGCTCAGGTAGCATCCAAACAGTGTTGTGTTATGCAAATACGTCTTATCGCTGTTTTTCAGTTTTCATTACCTCCCTGGGTGGACTCACACACTTGAGTCTGGTGTGGAGGGAGAAGTGGGAGAACTTGATGAGGTCACAGCTAAGAAACAAGTTTAGACGGTAGCACTTTGTGTAACGAGCAGTGAGGAGCCTACTTAACATATAATAATTCATTTGTTTTAAGTCAGTAGATTCAATGTTTGAGAGCAGGTTGTACACGAGGAATCCAGACGTTTGAGTTTGAGTCATTGTGGTGAAGAGGACTTTATTGATTTATCCAACAGACATATTCTGCCAGCATCTGGCACCGAGCAAACCCTCATGCAGCGATACGTACTCCCCTCCAGCCGGTTATTATCCCCTCTCTGTGTCCAGCAGTACAGCCAGCAAACGAATGCATCGACCACATTATGGATCACTGTAATGAATAGTCTCTCCGGGACGCTGCACCACAACAGCAGACAAATGGCGACGGTTAAAGTAATGATCGGTAACATCTTTACACCGTTTACTTCTTTATGTTTCCAGCCTGATTTAAGCCTTCAGCCTGATGATGAGAGCTTTACTTGGAATACATCCTGAGGAGGTTGAAGCCTGTTTGTTCTGAAGAGAAAAGAAAAGTTAAACAAATAATCTGATCTCAAGGTTTACTTACTTTTGCCAGAGCTTTCAACTACATCGCCCCATTGCTATGTATAACAGACCGTTACTATGTATAACAGACCGCTGCTATGTATAGCAGACCGTTGCTATGTATAACCGACCGCTGCTATGCATTACAGACCGCTGCTATGTATTACAGACCGCTGCTATGTATAACAGACCGTTGCTATGTATTACAGACCGTTGCTATGTATTACAGACCGTTACTATGTATAACAGACCGCTGCTATGTATAGCAGACCGTTGCTATGTATAACAGACCGCTGCTATGTATTACAGACCATTACTATGTATAACAGACCGTTACTATGTACAACAGACCGCTGCTATGTATAGCAGACCGTTGCTATGTATAACCGACCGCTGCTATGCATTACAGACCGCTGCTATGTATTACAGACCGCTGCTATGTATAACAGACCGTTGCTATGTATAACAGACCGCTGCTATGTATAACAGACCGTTGCTATGTATAACAGACCGCTGCTATGTATAACAGACCGCTGCTATGTATAACAGACCGCTGCTATGTATAACAGACCGTTGCTATGGACGCAGCTCAGATGTCGGACTCTGGAGGATCGTTTTTGTGTCAAAATAATGATTTCTTCAGTAAGTAGCCGTGTAATAATGTAATAATGTAATTATGTAATAATATAATTGTCGTAATGCAAACCAAGAGACGAACAATGTGTAATCTGTAGCGGAAACAAAAGTCTGAGCTGACTCAATCCATTTCAATCCATTTTATAAACTTTAATGAATCAAGTTATAACAGCACTTTTTAAAAGATTCACTTTAGATTCCCTAATTTCACAATTAATAAAGTGAAGTAGCCATTTTAGTGAAACTTCTCAGCACTAAGGAAGCTCCTTGTAGCAGAACAGAAACGCTGCTGCTGCTCCTCCAGCATCTAAACAACACTTGATCCGACCTAAAGCTCTGTGAGCAGCAGATAAAGATTCTGGGGGTTTCTGGGGCGCTGATGCTCAGACATAAAGCCCTCTGCACTTCACTTCTACTTCACAGCCCGACTCCTTCTCCCACCATGCATTTAGGAGATAAATTAGGGCTTTAGTAGAAGCCTGATTGGAAACTCTGGAGATAGCTGTCAGCATTTTGAAGCTAATTCTCCTCCAGAAACCATCACCGGGGGTTCAGGATAGAAAAACACCAGATAATCAATAGTGATCTGGTTTATTTTCATCTTACTCTCGAAGGATCCGCCGTGGTCGATGACTGTAAATCACTGCCGGCCGAGCAACTGGATTGATATTTGGACTGGATTCATTTTCATGTGTTCGAACTTCATCACTGCATCAACTGCGTACTCAGTCGGCTTTCATTTGGATGCTTAATTGTGTACCGATCTGTTAATGAGAGAAAATCACATCATTAGTTTGGGTGAGAACCGCAGGTCATTCATTCCGAGTGGCTATTTACAACAAGTAATACTCATGAACATGGATAGGAGGAAGCTATGATCAGACATTAGGTGGGGATAGAGATGTATTGTAATTAAGGCTGATCAATTACAAATTAATCCCATTTTTTATCTGTTCAAAGTGAACCTTAAAGGGAGATATGTCAAGTATTTAATACTCTTATCAACATGGGAGTGGGCAAATATGCTGCTTTATGCAAATGTATGTATATATTACTGGAAATCAATTAACAACACAAAAAAATTACTATATATATATATATATATATTATTATATTTATTACATATATATTATATATATTTATTATATATATATTATACATAATATATATATATATATTATTATATTTATTATATATACATATATATATATATATATATATATTTATATTATTATATACATTATTTTATATATATATATATAAAATTTAGCACAAGTTTGGAGCGTTATTTAACCTCCTTCATGACCAGCTACTATGACATGGTTGATACCGATGGATTCATCAGGTTCTATAGTTTCATATGATACCAGTCGTCCCATTCTCACTCAAAACGTCTGGACATTTAGCAATCCATTAAAACAGTTTATTAAACTCCTCTCTCGGGTTAGCATCATAGAGTTATCATAGATGTAGGCTACTACTAAAGACCCCTCAAAATAAAGTCAATCCCTCTGAGAATCACACATTACTACTCCTGAGATCCCGTTAGGTTTGATATTTGATGAGGTTAAGTAAGAGTAAAAAGGGGCACGTTTTTGTGTCTGAGCTCTAATTGTGGCGCTCAGTCGTCACCTTGATGGCAGATCTTTGTTCTCTGTGTTGCAGCCTTTCTAAAGGGGGCTGCCTGCTCCAATAAGCTCTCATTAATCTCCCTTACAGCCTTCATTAAAGCTGCCACCGCTCCACTCCCTTCCTCTCACACCTCCACAATATTTTCACTTAACACAAGTGGCTTTCTGTGTACTCTGTGTACTCTGTGTTCGGTGCGTGTGGTCTCGTGTACGTCCGTATTTACAATGCTGATTCTTGAGCAGATATTTCGTAGCTTTCTATAAATTATAATTAATGAATCTAATAGTTGAATTGAAGCTGACATTCTCTCGTTAGCTCCCATCCCATTCCTGCCGTGAAGACAAGAAGGACGAGATGTCTTGAGAGCCAATGGCGCTTTAATGCATTGGGCTAACCCCGTTTGTTGGTTTGGATCTGCACATGGAATTTGTTGACAAGATGAAAAGTATAAAATATCTTCAGCCGTATCCTTTAAAATAACCAGTGAAGCCGTAGGGTTGTTGCCATGGTTACCTGCAGATTGATAGAGGCTACCCGGTGCAGTGATGTAGAACGGTGGTCAAACTGTTGACCACAGCGTGTTTGATGACATCACTGAGCCAATGAGAATCCAGCGTCCGTGGTGTATCAACAGCATCTATCTGTCATTGATATGTCGGGATGGCAGAGCGATGTGTAACCGCGGTTTGGTCCCGGTGAGTGGAGGTCCATCCTGTGTGAAGGGCGCTGCCTCTCAGCCCCTGAATGACGAACACTCGCCGTGCTGTATGAAGAGGTGAACGCGGTGTTTGTTCAGTTTGGAACGACGGGCTGACGAGTGGCTTCTACCAGAGAGGGTCAACCCTCCTCTCTCTCAGAGATCACACCGTCACACAGCAGCACAGCCTCGGAGCCCGCTTCAGCTCATCTTATTCAATTTCACTCATGTGCTTCCTCGTGATGTAATTCAGTTTTATTGTGTAATTAAATCGTAGCTTATGATATACTGTAGAGCGGTAGCTGCCTTTAGCCTCCTTACCACTGTGGGCCTCTGTGTCCTCTGCCCTTTTGTCTCCTGTGTTGTCTCCTCCTGTCTGTCTTTGTGTGTGTGGAAGTGCAGGTAGGCGAGGCTTCCTTCCTCCTCCTCCTCCTCCTCCTCCTCCTCCTCCTCTCGGGCGTTGCAGCTGGCGCACCTGATGAGGATCTTCCAATCATGTTTAACTTCTGCAGTATATCAACCCTGGGATTCCTTCCACAATCTGCTAGATCGTTCAGTCACCCTCCGTGATCCACCACGTCGCCTGCCGCCTCCGCTCTGCCGGCCTGCCACTCTCCAGCCACCCCCTCTCCGGTGCTTTATTGAGCTTACAAAACAAACCTGTGCTTCCTCTGGAGGATATTGGGAACTCGCTCCTTGGACACCCCGAGCCCCATCTACCAGCCCACAACCCACTCCCAGCAGAGGATCAAAATTCATAATTTGTTGTTAATAAATGGACCTTAACTTTATTCGTGTGTTCTGTGTGCTGCAGTTTGGGTCTACTCTTCTAACAGTACGGGCTTGGTTCTATCTCTACGGGTATTTGACAGATAGGATTTCTGGTTTTCAAAGAGATTTAATGACAGTGAGAATAAACATTTAGATGTAATGTTCATAATGAATCAGTGTAATGTGGAATGCTCTGAAATGAGGAAACCTAGTGGACCATCGACCTCCTGCTGGGGTCGACACGCAGCTCACTAATCTGTTGGCAGTTCTCCGGCTCCGTGTGGAGTATAGTGCATAATAACTCTCAGGTTAGTATGACGTAATGTAGAGAATACCAAAGGTTCACAGACCAGGTCCATCAGGTATTCAGTGCCGCAGGGTGACTCCATCAGATCGTCGTGTGCATGGTAATAATGTGTTTGCTTAGCAGACGGCGACGCCTTCATCAGCAGGGCTTCCTGCTCGCTGTGATGAGTGGCAGCAGAGCACCGGACCACGGAAGGTGATGATGATGATGATGATGATGATGATGATGATACACACTAGATGCATGTCTGATTAGAAGTACCTCGGGGAACTCGCAGCAATGCATCGGTGTGGAAGTTCTCCATCTGCTCCGATTACTCACCGTCAGCTTTTAGAAGAATCATCTAAACCTGTGTGCACACTCCAAACTAACTCTGGATCCTACTTGTTGTCTTTCAGGAAGGAAAGAAATCTGAGCACAAAGATGTTTGCGTGGTCCAGCTCTCTTAATCAGATTACGGTAACAGGTTTCCTGCTTGACCAGATATATATATATATATATATATATATATATATATATATATATATATATATATATATATATATATATATATATATATATATATATATATATATATATATATATATATATAGCCTGTAGTATTTTCTTTATGTCCTTGTGAAGCTGCTTTGCACGGTGAGTTTGAACTGCACATTCTGTTGAAAACCTTCTATAATTCAATATTCCTGTAAAACTGTAGAGAAATAATTGATGTAAGTACATTAGATATTCTGATTTAGGTTTGAATACTTTGCAACAGATGGGTTCGATCCAATGTAGAGCCAAGTTCCCCTTTAATCAGTGTTACTCAAACATAGGAACATAGGAAACCCTGCTAAAAGTTTATCTATAGAGACAAGCTCCTCCTCCTCCTCCTCCTCCTCCTCCTCTCCAGCACATCTAGAGCGAGTAATGTAAATGATCATTCATTTCATGGTTTATTTGATAGGGACAAATACAAAGTACATAGACAATTTAAAAAACGGCATTCTGATGCCAGTATCACAGCGCTTATAGCGGATGCTAATTTGCAATACCTGTTTGTGAAAATAAGAGTTTAAAGTTCCTGTTAGTAACTTGTTCCAGGTATAAATCATTGCTGGTCGGTGTCTCATGGTCTCTCGTGTGTCTCCGCTGTTCAGACTCAGACTCCAACACAAACTCCAGTGAAGCACCAAAACCTCTTGGTTGTATCTAGTGAAGCTGTTAAACAGTGTTGGCCGCGGTCGGAGGACGCGGGGGAGACCGTAGCTTTGGTCTCCAGGACCGGAGTCTCTGCTCCTCTGTCTGCTCTGGACGCTGACTTTCGTTGACTTAACGCCCAAAGGTGTCGCTGTTACAACCAATTTCTGATTCTTACAAACAGTCCTTCTAAAACAGGATTAAACAGGATCTGGTTTCTCTCTTAAAAGTGGTAAAGTTTGCAGCAGATTTCAAGTAATCAGGTAACGAGTTCCAGGACTTCGCTCCTTTCACAGAAAAAGCTGTCTGAGCAAAACTTGTTTTGCGGTCCAACTCGTGCGAGTAAAGCGAGGCGAAAATTCGCTTCACTCTTGGTGTGAACTCGACATAAAGATCTGGACGATTCACACAGGTCACCCAAACATCCCTGCAGACTGGTAGTTTATTACAGTCTATATGCTTCTATACTACAGTTGTTTTTTTTGTCAGAGTATTTGATTTATTGATTGCTGTCGGGATGTAATGAAAATTTCAAGAATAAGAATATTGAGTCAAACCGAGCTGGATCCCGGCAGCTGTGAGCGGCGGTGGTTGATTCCAGCCTGAGATGTGCTGAAATGATACCGTCCTCGCTGCCTTTCTCACTGAGGGGATCAGGGTGAGGTCACAACGCTTCACTGACATCTGCACAATTACAGGCAGCTGTGGGGGCATCTCCTAATGAGGCAGCCTTTTCTCTCAGGCACATCATCAGACGGCCTAAGTGGAGGCCAGATTAGAGCCACGTGGAGAGGGAAGCAGACCGAGGAGGAGCTACAGAGGAAGAATAGACACCATTATGTGTGGTTGAGGGTTTTATTTGACCTTTGTAACCGCTGACAGTCTGTCCACTAATGAAGAGAGCAATAATAACCCGACAGATTACTTTGTAGTTTATGGACCGTGTCTGTCTCACGCTGAAGAGGAGCAGTCGCTGCAAATGTGCTGCTATACTCTTATTTCCCTTTTGTGCAGACGTCCTGCTCCACAGCTTTCAGCTCGTACTGGGGGATCCCATTATTCCAGGATACATGGGATATGTATATAAATATATAAATATATATATATGGGCATGGTGCGGGCCCACGATGAGTCCCAGTGGGGGACGTTTTGCCATTTTCTCGGCATGATTGCGATTGAATGACGGCGTTGTCGACTTAGAGTCGGCAGCCGTAATCTAACCGTATGATTGGGCCGTACTCGGGAATTGGAATTTTGGCGGCATGATTGCAGCCCGGTGATGGCGATGTTGGCAGCCGGGATTTTTGGGCAACATTCATCCTGAGTCTCAGCCAAGTCGGGCCACCGGACACGGGCCAACTCATTTCTTCCAGCTTGCCGAGATTGGGCCGATGCCGAGCCTGGCCATTCTTGATAATGGCCTAAAGCTGTGCCGAGTATACGATAAGTCTGAAGAAGAGCTTGTGCTCTAAACATCCCTTACTAAGATGTGCCAATAAATTGCCCTTAAAGGGAGCTACAGTGAGCGGACCTTCTTCTACGTCTTCATCGTGGTCTTCGACTGGTCCAGCACCCGGTCCAGCACCCGGTCCAGCACCCGGTCCAGCACCGGCCTGCTACGGTTTTGGATGTGCCCGACCACCTTACATTGTTTTTCCGAGTATGCAGACACAGCTCTCACTTTGGTTATGTAAGGACCAGGCGGCTCGTAGCGACGGCCTGGTCTGAGGAAGGTTTCCGGCACTTTGTTGAATCTATTTTCACGAAGAATTAAGGCAATGCTGCAGGCAGAAGGGGGTCCAAACTGTATATGGCCTTGAATTTGGGGGAAAACGTGCATAATTCATGTGCTGAAATAATTGACTTTAATGCCAAAATGTTAATTCAAGACTAGAATAAAAACATCTCTGCTTAACTCTCTCCAACAAACAGCGCCTCCAGAAATGTTGCCGTGTAAATCCAGGGTTTCTGCTGCAGGCAGAGACCGGAGCCGTCCTGAGAGAAGAATCTCTCCATCTTTACCTTTCCTCTGCCTGTCGGACTCTTTGTCATGTACACCTTCATCTCCCCGTACTTTGCTTCACTCTCTGCTCTGTCTTTTATTAATGCATCTCTAACACACACCTTTTCTTGGTCTTGTCTCATGTGCTCTAAGCCAACTCCTGCACCCCTTCTCATCAGCTATTCCACCCACAGTGCTTGCTTTGCTGCTCCGGCCCTCAGGCATTGCTTCTCCTGCATGATTTATTGTCCTCCCTGGCTGCTCTCGACACTCCGAGTCCTCGTTCCTGCACGCCGCTCTCCCGACGAGACGAGTGAAACTTCCACCGCCGGGACGTCGTGGTGCAGTTTGAGGAGACGGAGACGGCAGCCCGCTGTTCACTCCGCTGACACGAAGGGCACGAATGACACCTCATATAAGGTTTAGTGTTTGTTTTGTAATTAACTTGTTATTTCAACTCAGAAGTTTTGTTTCCATTTCCCGCTAATAGAAGTCATAACGATGAAACATTCACAGCGTGCAGAGACAACTCGAATATTTCCCATAAATTGAGAGAATCCCGGAGCTACCCTGGCGAGATTTGGTTTCTAAAGTTAGACGTTGAGACTGCATGAGAGGAAGAGAAAATAGCATAATGTGCCCAGGGAAGGAAGACAAATTAATTAGAGGAGCACCAACCCAGCTCAATAGCTTGGCTTGCCAGCATGTTTTAATCACCAGCAGCATAATTAGGAAGGGGCAAAGAGAGGCATGTGAGGGTTCTCCAGTAATAAGAGATGAGAGCAACTCCACATTTCAATTACAGAAAACAATCTGAAGATGTGCCCTTGGATAAGGTCGATGCTTCACGGAAGCATATACTGTACCCCGATAGTGCCCGATGAACAGGGTCCCCTTTAAAGTCCCTTTGATGGATCAGGACCAGCCAGGTGTGGTTGCTCAGAGCCAGACAGGTACGAGCGTTAAACGCTATGCAGTGCTGCTTTATATCAGAGACGAGAGATGTCCACCTTGGATTGTTGTTCTCATAGTTTTGGTCCGTTATGACTCCTTTATCGTTCCCGATCCCCTACGACGGCCGTGTCGGGCTGTAATCAGGAGGATATCGTGGAGTCTGATCCCGGCATTACAGAGGTGTCGATAGGTGTATTTCTTTACTGTGGACCGAGTCCATTTTCTTTTAGGAGATCCAAATCAAAAAGTGTCGGTCAAGGAGAAACTTTGACCTGATGGTGATGTCAAAGTAAACTTCAGGAGATTAACCAACTTCACCATGAATGAACATACTTTATGTTTTATGGTAATTTGCCCGTAGTCCAATCCAACTTATCGGATGTATAACTGCCTGAGGAAGCGACTGCCCAACACCACCGACCTGAGTTGTGCCGCTCTGATCAGTGATGAGTAGGTTGATCCTGAGAGAGGAGTTAACGCAGCAGAGCTGCAGCTCCACACAGCCGAGCCAGCTGGAAGCTATCTGGCATGAGAAGTCCTGTTTTTTGGCATTGTGCTGCTTTTAACAAAGCAGTCTGACAGAATGCAGGATTAATAACAATCCGGAGAAGTGGGTGGTGGGGGGTCACAAAGGATTTCAGTGCTCAGCATTTACTATAAATATTCTCCTTTTGTCTTAGAGAGACTAATCTCTTCATGGCACCGTTTGTTCTTTCTGTTGCCAGCATTCAACCTCGTCACTCCGATAACAGCACAGAGCTTTAGCCACGGGCTTGAACCAACATGTTCAGCTCACTGGTTCATGTCATTACAATATCCACATTCACTTTAAACACATTTCAGTGTACAAATATGAAAGCTTTCAGGTCATGAGTGTTCATCATCCTCCTCCTCCTCCTCTGTATATAAAAATAGATAGAGCCATAAAACAGATATTTATTTTTAATGACACACTTGTTCCTCATAGAAGGGAAGTTTTGGCGTTCTTGAATCATTATTTTATTTCCCAGAGAACAAATGTGGTCAAAATGAAGTGCCTCTGTTGAGGTAAAGAGAGTGTAATGCTGTGTCCAATTGTGTTACATAATAATTGCTTTTTAACGGAAGCTATACGCCCGATATAGCAGCGTTGTAATTTGTTGTTGATTATATCATTAATCTTGTTCTTAACCAGACGTCTTCTGCATCACATCTGTAAAGACAGGCTGTGTGTGACATCCCTCCCTTTGTGCCCGGTGGACTCCTGGTTAGGCTCAATGGTTGACTGTGTGGAAGGTCATCAGGTCATCTTGTGCACCTGAGCTCTCGGCCTGTAAAAGCTTAGGCAGAGACGTATGAGAGGGAATAAAACAGTAACAGTGTTGAGGGAAGGACACGGACTGATGGACAGTCTGAACAGGTGAGATCTGAATGTTGTAACAGTGTCAGACTGTTGGATGTGAGGAGGGAGGGAGATCCAGAGCCTAAGAGCAGTGCCAATGTCCACAGCCTCCGTCCTTTCCACGCTTCCCAGTCATTGTCTATGTTAGCAGCTGTCCAATGCATTCTGGAAGCGTGGCGGCGCGTTTCGAGAGACGGTACATCTTGTCGCCGGTTCTTCGTTTGAGGTCTAGGCTACTTTAGAGACTCGTCACCTCCCAAGAATCTTTTCAAATAAACGTTGTCGAGCCAAAATAAAGACAGATTCATCAGCTGCACAGCTTATATCTCGCCTCAGATGTTTTCAGAAACTATTGTCATGAAATAAGCGAGCCTGAAACGAGCCTCCATGTTGGTTCCGGTTTGAAAGCTGGAGCAGCAGCCCGCGGAGGGAAAGCGTTCGTCCAATCAGGTGCCGAGTGTGTTGTGTCTAGTGGCGGCCCACCAAGCGTCCAATGCTGGGTAGCGGCGCGTCCCCTCGCCATAAAAAACGCCCCGGTGGACACGTATCATAAAGGTCCTTTCAGACACAACGCAACAACGGCACCACCGTGCTCCGAAACCCATTATTTCCAACGGTTTGCGCCGCGCCACGACGGCTTTTCACCGCATCGAGCAAAGCCCGACTTTGCAAAAGTGATTGGTGGAGCTGCTGAGTGCACCGTAACTTACCTGAGTAAGATCTGAAGGATGGAGATATACAGCACATTATGTGACCACATCAATACACAACCGTTAGCCGATCCTCCGCACGTCGTTTCATTTTCTCTGAACAAAAATAAACCCAGAGACGGATTTGTATTAATTGACTACATCCCCGTAAGCAATGCTCTGAGCTTATATACTCTCCATTTAAAACACGTAGAAAGGAAACCTGGATATTACATTTGCAGAGGATATATAGCTGTATCTGAATTCCAGTGATAACGGTGTGTTTCTGTGTTTCTGAAAAAACAATGCATAAATAAAAGCATCAATATGCCGACTAGGAGGGAGAGCCCTGAACACTAACACAGTGTAGCTGGAGGAGCTTTGGTGCATTAGTTTAATTGGTTCTGATGACTTAAATCAGAGGTGTCATAATAACTCACCTGAATAAAAAGACATTGCAAATGTAGCATTTAAACGAGACGGCGAGTGACAGCAGCGGAGTAATTAACCGCTTTAACGTCTCCTGTGACAATCAGCGAGTCTCCATAACTCACTATCTGCATGCAGCGCTGTGTTTGTCACGTTGAGAGGAGTTAGGAAGAATAAAGAAGCCTCACGGTGCTTCGGGGTAATACTCAGGGATGGAATGAGGGTTACAAGTTCTGTTGCTTGTACAGAAATGTCCTCTGAGTTACTATGTTACAGTCTTTAAAGGTGATATATGATAATGAGTGTTATATGGTAGAAGTATTAAATTAAAGAAAACCTTTAGGCTACTAAATCTAGTGCTTTAACATGTTAACGTATTCAGATAGAGGGCAGCAGTGACCTCTACATTAAGTGACGTGTGTGTGAGGTTTATTTATGTATTTGATTAACTCATATTGTATTCTTGGTTATTTTGTCATCTTTGTTATCTGGGTCACACAAACATGACATCCTATAATGTCATTTTGAGTTTTTAAGCGTGTCTCTACTGACTGTGTGGTTTTCTTTTTATAGCCTCTCTCAGCAAAGAGTAACTGCAAATTGGATTTTCTCTTTCGGAGGAAGTCACAAACTTACTTTGATGTTCCCTCATTGAGTTACCCTGCATGATGCAATCTGGCAATCCAGCGAGGAACAGAAAGAAAAGTCCGTACCAAAAGGTGTGTGAAGAGACATCAAAAGACATCATTCCAACCATACAGGAGGAGGTCCGCGAGGTCTCTCTGAGACGTCTGCTGCTGCAGACCGACGTTTGTTTTGGTCATACAGACATTTTTTACAGACTGGAAGGCTTTTGAAAGCAGAAATAATCTTATTAGCATGGTGACTTTATGGTTTGGACCGTCCCCTCTGAGCAAGATCTGGTCTGGAATCAGAGCCCTGATTAACCATGTCCTTCCTATAAGGGTTAAATACAGATTTCACCATATTCTTAAACAACAAGAGTTGGATGAAGACGTTTGTTAACTGAATACTCTGGATGTTAGTTTCGTCCTCTTTAGTCCTTCATGATGTGCTCGCTATCCAATCGCTGAAAACATGCAATTCTTGCAGAAAACTCAAAAATCGTCAAAACGTTTTTGATCCCAAATCCCAGCATGTCTTTTTCTCTGGTGTTCCTCAAGGTCTTGGTGTCTTAATGTGGTATTTTGGAGGGATTATTGATCATTCTTATCGATTCTCCAGTGGTAAAACATGGTTAAATTTAGCACCAAATCTGTGGAACAAATGGAATCAACCCAACAACTACTGCAACAACTTATGAGACATAATAGAGCATGGGGATGGAAATCATATACTTCTATCATAATGTTCAAGCCCTTATAAATAATTAGCTAATTAATTAATTTAGCGTTTATTACAGATTTATGACTAGAACAACTTGTCACACAGCGCTGAGCTGCATGTCATATTAATGTTCAGGTTCCAGCTTTCAGATGATGAACACCACTTCTATGTGACATCTACTGTTGACCTGCTATCTCCCCCTTAAAGACCCCCTGGACCTCCTAAAGAAGACAATATCGTGGGTCTTCGAGGGTTAATTGCAAATAACTGGAACACATAATACGGGTGGATTATGTCCCTAAAATTTCCTAAAACAAATATTTGTCTGTTAAAAACAGCTGTTGATTTCCAGCATCTTTGAAAGAGCTGCTCCATTTAAACATGTAAATATTAATTCATCATCTCTTGATGATTGGAAACTTAATTCTTTACATACTTCATGTTGGATTTTGTTACTTGTTGTTTCCCCCGTTCTCTAAATGTCTGACTTTTCCTTTAAGATATACTTCTTTCCGTTGGTCAGATATTTGCCTTAAACCAGCCAGATGTTCTCCCTCCCCCAGATGTTTGTAGAATGAAGCCTTCAGCTTGCACACCGTGTGTTTATTTGCTCTCTGTGGTCCAACCCACTAATATTAAGCTCATAAAACACTCCCTCTGTAGGGGACTTTCAAAATAATAAAACAGTTTAGAGGAAGTAGTTTCAGGGAGGTAAACTACTTGTCGCTGAGGTAAACTTGAGTGTTGGTGTTGTGCACATACTACGAGTATGGCGACCTTCAGTGTTTGTGCTGTAACTCCTCTGCAGGGACGAGGAGGAGGATGCCCTGCAGCATGATTAAGTATTCCCCGCTGGCTGCTGGCTGCTGGCTGCTGGCTGCTGGCTGCTGCATTAGTATGGATGCTGAGTAGGTGAAAGTCCTCTCTTGATGCTGTGACCCTCGGCTGCTGTCAGGTAGGCACGACGCCTTCATCCAGACAAACACTTCTTTAGGACAATAACAGACAGGAAGCTCAGATGTGATGAGACCACAGAGAGTCCTAATCCTCATTGTCTAGACACCTCGTAGGCCTCTGTGCCCCCCCTCCCTCTCTCTCCCTCTCTCTCTCTCACACAATCTCTCACAGCCACACTATCACTTCATCGGCGAGTTCATTTCCATTCTGAGCGCTCGGTGCTGGTGGGTCAAAGCCCTGATTGTGTGGAGAGCTGATGAAGGCAAAGACTCTCACTTCCCTGGTGCCTTTATTATGGAGGAGGAGGAGGAGGAAGAGAAGGAGGAGGAGGAGGAGGCTTCCCTCGGGCTCCCTCCTCTTACATCACAGGCTTCTGGCGGCAGCAGGGAGGACATAAACATATTCATAGCAGTCACAGCGACCTGTGGATTGTTTGAAATGAGCGTGCTAAGGGATGATGCAGGTAAAGGGGCTGTAGAGCTGGCAGATTATTATAGGAGGGGGGGGGGGAGGTATTGGATGACTTGCAATTCAGCAAACTGGGAACGTTTGTTTTCCATCTCGTTGCCATCACGTGAGAGCCAAATCAAAAATGATATTCATGTATTTAACTATATATGGTTTGATGAACTCTGGATGACCACCAGAGACGGTTTGTAATTCATTGTTTTGCAGAGAATTCTTACATTTACTCAAGTTCTGTAATCAGCCTTCCTCCAACCTTTATCACAGACCTCAACAACAGAGCCAACACACGTCTAGTCACAGGAATGAATTACACTGATCAAAGCCCAACGCCGCTTAGGTTTTCACCGGTGTTGGGTTGTTGGTTTGTTTGTTTGACCGTTAGCAGGATTACTCCAAAAGTTTGTGATGGATTTGAATGAAATGTTTTGGAGGGGTGGAGTGTGGCACAATGAACTATCCATTAGATTTTGGTGGCGATCCGGATCATGATCCAGATTCAGGAATACTTTTAAGGATTGCGATCAGCCTGAGCATTAAGACCACAGGGTATAACACATGCACAGTGTAGCTGATGACGCGTGACCCCGCCTCCTTCCTCCTTCTTCGAGCAGAGAGAGACGTGTGTGGATGTGTGGCGAGCTGCTGTCCGTCCGCGGTGAGAGAGAACAAAGCGGTAGCTGACGGGATGAGAGACAACGTAGTGTAACGTTCTACAGACATAACAAGGCTACTGAATGAGAGAGGCATCCGCCGATACGTTACACAGAAACACACCGTGTTAATAAGAAGCCGACCACCTCACGGTACCGCCAGCTGGGATCTGGGATCTGTTGTTAAAGTCACGCATCTTGGCGGAGGTCTGCGCTCTCCGAGGGCCATTCTAGTTTTATATTATTTTCATCTGGCAGATACAAGACTTTAAAATGAGTTTTCTGACTAGTCGTAACTCCAGTTAGAGATATCTACAACGGCCTTCTGACTAGTCAAAATTACATTGTAGATATCTAAAAAGGACAATGGAGATATCTTGAATTGAGAGGAATTAAAGTTGTCTTGACCTGGAATTATGACTAGTGACTTGTGATGACAAACCTCATACACATGAGTGGCAAGAGTAGTTTGAATCGTGCTAGTCAAGATGTAATTACGGACATCTAAAATTAGACTCTTGCCTCGTCAAATCAGAATTAGGGATATCTTGAATTAGTCAAAATGATGTTGCAGATACCTCTAATGAATATCCTGTGTAGTTAAAACAGCGTGCCATAAGAGCGTCATAGTTTGAAGCGTAGGGGCCACAGACCAAGTTGACGAGTTGGGAGTAGAATGTGTTGCACAAACACGTTAATAAGCATGCGAGGTGGTATGTCATTAATATAATGCGACATGGCCCAACAAGAGCTCTGTAAATCCCCCTAGTAGGCTCTGCTGCCTCTCTGGAGTTGAAGGAATAAAGTGAAGCTCTCATCCTGAAGCTGCTGCTGCTGCTGCAGGAACCCACGATAAGAGAGCTCTCATCTGGAGACGGGGACGCCCGGGACGCTGGATCATCAGGGCTCAGGGATGCATCCACTCCGTCTGATCACATCCTCGGTGCTCCATGTGAAGGTTGCAGACGTGACCTGACTCACAAAGCTCGGGTTTGTGCTGAGACACGGTTTGTGTGGCATCGCTATGTATGCTGGGGGGGGATATCGGCAAGCGGGTCAGGGATGGAGAATTGTTTTGCTTGCTTTTATGGGTTCATGTGAATGTCACTGAATGTTAGTGCTGTGGGATGAATGACAATCCACCCCCCCCCCCCTCCTGCACTCCCATGTTTTCTTCACTCAGTGTTGACAAATGGAGATGATCACAGAGTGCACGGCGAATGATGCAAGGCATCCTATATTCCCGCGCCGATGTGACACTGGAATAATGCGAAAGCTATCAGAGTAATGAGGTGACACCGAGGCCGACCCCTCTTCATCCGTCTCTATTTGTCTGTTTCCAGCCGCCGGCGCCTTTCAGTTCATGCTCACGCCACTGCACCTCTCCAACCAGAGCTCCAAGGAGTACTCACATCCTTTACTTATGTTAAAGTACTTATGTACTTTAACATAAGTAAAAATACTCTGTTACAAGTATCAAAACTAAAAGTTCTCATCATTCCAAACAGCCCGTTTCAGACTGTTAAATCATTTCATTAAATCACGTGGCTAGCTGAGAGAGAGAGAGAGAGAAAGAGAGAGAGAGAGAGAGACAGAAGGTGGACTGCACACAATGTTTCTGTAAGTTATTAATGATAATAATTAAAATGTCAACCTTATGAACGAAGCGTCGGACTATTCGGTAAAGCCCTAATTATATATGCGTGTGATTATTTTCCCTTTCAGTTATGATATTTAACACATATGAGATGATACAGTGAGGCCTACATACCTTAGTGTGATTATTAAGTGCGTGTGAGTGAATATTGGCGTGCAAAATTAGTTTCTATATCCCATTCATTGTCTCTATTTAAACGACCATTATGCAAATACATCAATTGGGCTGCCGGAGGAGAGGACCAACGTTAATCGGCGCTACTCCCGGCGACTAAAGGGCTATGGCGGTCCTAGTGTTATACACTAAAGCTAGAGTGAAGATCCTGGTATCATAGGAAACTATAAAACCTGATGAATCCATCGGTACCAACCGTGTCAGACTAGCTTGTCATGAAGGAGGTTAAATAACGCTCTGAACTTACACTAAATGTTGGAGAGGAAAAACTGTCATGTCCATTTTCAAAGGGGTCCCTTGACCTCTGACCTCCAGATCAGTGAATGTAAATGGGTTCTATGGGTACCCACGAGTCTCCCCTTTACAGGCATGCCCACTTTATGATAATCACATGCAGTTTGGGGCAAGTCATAGTCAAGTCAGCACACTGACACACTGACAGCTGTTGTTGCCTGTTGGGCTGCAGTTTGCCATGTTATGATTGGAGCATATTGTTTTATGCTAAATGCAGTACCTGTGAGGGTTTCTGATCAATATCTGTCATTGATCTGTGTTGTTAGTTGATTTACAATAATAAATATATACATACATTTGCATAAAGCAGCATATTTGTCCACTCCCATGTTGATAAGAGGATTAAATACTTGACTAATCTCCCTTTAAGGTTCATTTAGAACAGATAAAGAAATGAATTGCGATTCAATATTTTAATCGATTGACCGCCTTAGTATTAATATTATATTCCATTTCTGCATATTGATCCCCCTAAATGCTGCACACTGTTCCTTTAAATAGCTCTGCCTATGGACATTTTGTGGTGTATATTGTTTTGTAGACATGATTCCTCATTAAGTTGATGAAAAAACAAATATGGGTGTTATTACATTTCCTGCAACATAGTTATATATATATATATATACATGTAGATAACATACCCCACATAAACGCTGTGTAAAGCCTCTGCAGCTTTCCCATTGCAGAGATTAAAGTGTGTGTGAGTGGGCTGTACAGTCCTTCCCATTATGCACCTCTTTCGATTATCTTCAATGAAGCCAGATGCAGTTTGTGCTACCTGCCTATCAGTCAACAGACAGCGGAGATGATAGCAGCTTTCTGCCGTATATTTATAGCTCGCCGAGGCAAGGTGACATTGGAAGATTGTTATTGCAGCAGCAGTGAGTGTGTTTCATTGGAGTGGATAATAATTCACTATTCCCCTACAGGGACAGCATTTAAAACAAATCGCTATCCCCACAATGTAATATCTTAAAATAAAGCATGTCACCCGGCGCCGGCTCTACATCATGTGTCTGCTTCCTCAGCGGTGCATCAACTACGACGTCAACCCAACATCCATTTGAGGTGATTGTGATATCACTGGATGTGAAGTTTTGAAAGCCCCCCCCCCCCTCTCTCTAACAAATACGCTGCATGTTCACCTACAGCTGCAGGGATGTAATAATCACACATTACATAGAAAGGCTGCATGGATTTTAAAGAAACACGTCAGTCAGCTGTCGGCTGCTTCATTGCATTCATCCTCTCAGGCATGGACGTAGTGATGGAACCTCTGGAGACACAGCTGGACGTGTCATACATGTGTTCACATACAGTAACAGCCTCTACAATACATGTATGTATGTATATATATATATATATATATACAAGATAGATAAGACTCACCCGTAAAATAACAGGTAAAGTACTGGCAGCTCGTTACCCCGACTCTGTACCGTAATTAAAAAACAGAAATTTTGTATTAATAAAGAGTGTGCCCACAGTAAAAAAAAACAAGATCTTTTCTATTATTTAATGGTGTATCTATAGTAAAAAAACAAAGGTTAGCTTGTTGTCTGCAGGTAAGACGAGGCTGTAAAAGAAAGATATATCACTGATCATTACTGACACACAACAGTTAAAAGTCGGGATGCACCGATACTGAAACCAGTATCGTGTCTCTCGTTGAGCAGGCAGGCGGAGGAGGAGCAATGTCAGCAGTTTGGAGAGATATTTTAGGATAAGCGATGATGACAAAAGTAGAGCAGACTGCAAACTAGGGATGCTAATTTAGAATTATTATCTTTTAACCACAAGAAAAGGGTAATAAAGGCTCTGCTTTATAAAGATGTGTCATTTTTTCATTTGTATATAATTCAGAGACAACCAGCGGCTGCCCTGGAGGAGCTGTGGCACTGCGAGTCTTTAGTTTGTATTCCACAGAGGAAGATACGCTGGTTATAGAGATAGAAGGTGCTATAGGAGGCTTTATGAGTTTCCTGTCCAGAGCAGGGTGCCATTACTCAAGCCACGTCGGGGCTGATCTCAGCTCAAACGCTGCCGTCCCCGCGGAGCGAGGAGCCAAATAAAGGAAATCTAGTTTATCAAGTCCACTAAAGACCCGCGTGAAGGGCCCAGCACTGCATCTGTCCACACTGGGAATTCTTCATACACAGGAGATTAAAATGGTCACAACTGCAGTAAAGGTCGTATGAAAATGATTGTGAATGTCAGTAAGTATCTTATCGCTGACAGGAAATGAGGGGCTGTAGCAGGCCTGCTGAAGTATTGTGCTACACGGACAGAATGCTGTTTTCTCCTCATGCTTTGTCAACGATATTACAGTCGTATATAACATATATGAAAAGGTGCAGCTCTCTCTCTCTCATCCAGTGAGCAGGTCTGCCCGGGATACGCATTGAAAGATGATTTGAGCTGACTGCGGTTTTCCAGCTACTTCTCAAATAGCAAGTTTCAAACCAATATTGTCTTGCTACTTCTTTTGAGTGATGTGTCACTGTCAAGTCAATTTTATTCATACAGCCCAACATCAAAAATCACCTTTTTCCTCGAGTAGTTTTACAATCTGTGCAGAGTGCTACGTACATCCTCTCAGTGTTATACTGACACCGAAGCAACGTTTTACTTCTTGTCAGTAAATGTTTGGCATCATACAATTCTGACAATTTGAGCTCTTCAGCTACACATTATAGTTTCCTCCGCCAAGGCCGAAGGTCTAGGAAGGAGGTCCTGTTTACACCGGCGTTGGTTTGTTGGTTTGTCTGTCTGTTAGCAGGATTACTCCAAAAGTCCGTGATGGATTTGATTGAAGTTTTTTGGAGGGGTGGGGTGTGGCACGATGAACAATCTTCATAGATTTGGGGATTTTTTTTTAATAACTCCGCTCAGCCTGTGCATTTAAGACATGCACAGTGTGACTGATGATGCGTTCATGACGCGTCACCAAGCCTCTCTCCTTCTGCCAGCTTTCCTCATCAAACACGGTGACATCACAGTTTACTTCGACCAAGGCACACTTGGTGACTGTTGCAAAGAGTGACGACGACGCTTTAGGTGAGTTTTATTTAGTTTCTGACCACTTCCACGGAAGTGATTTTACGCTGCTCCGCGACGTACAGCTGATCTCAACATAAACAGAAACGACGTACATGAAACCTGCCTTGGCGGAGGTCTGCGCTCTCTGAGTGCACTTCTAGTTCAGTATGCTATAGTGCTATCGGGATGGGAGGCGATATTCGCCTGAAAGTTCACCAAAGTCTTTTTTTAAAGACTATTTTTGGGCTTTCCTTGCCTTTGTTGAAAGTGACAGAAAGATAGTTTTTGTTGAAAGGGGGAGAGAGAGAGAGAGAGAGGGGATGACATGCAGCAGAGGGCCACATGTCGGACTGGAACCCGGGCCGCTGTGGTAAGGGGGGGGCCCGCTCTACCAGGTGAGCTACCGGGCACCCCACCAAGGTTAAACTCCACGCAAACCTTGACTTTCACTTTGCATTTGGTGTGAACACACCGTAGGTCACTTGATCTGTTTAGGATAGCTAAATGAGCTGCTCCTTCAGTAGACGCTGTGTTCTGTGTCACTTCAGCCTCTTGGTTAGATGTTGGTCTCCAGTCTCAGCCTGTGATTGGTTTGTAATGATTATCCATGCCGGTCTATAGTCTCCGGAGGGAGCAAATGAGCCTGGAATCACACCATGATTTCCCACCGTGACGGTGATGAGCTGTACTTGCGCCGGTCTCGTGCAGCAGCGCTACAATAGTCTCTCTGAAGCCATTCTTAATTTAGCTGCATAATTTGTATCTGAAATGCTAATGTTAACGGAGAGTTTGCATGGAATGCTTTTGAGTTCTTTAAAAGGTCAGCAGAAATACAACAGCCCCCCCACCCCCCATACACAAATATGAATTGCACATTAGTTTGTCTCCCCAGAGGTCTCATTAAGACTAAATGATTTATTTGCAGAATAGTTTTCACACCAGCAACAGCAACAGAGAGAAACTCTGCTTTTCAATCAGTATTTCTCAAGTTTCAAGTCAGTCAGTCTTTTATTAGTCCAGACACAGAGATCAGAGGACGGAGCAAAGCTAACAGAACAGGAGGTCCAGGCAGAATTGGCCTCTGCTGTCCTGGAGGGGGGGGGGGGGCACGCTCAGTTGGAGAGAAACCAGCGCCTGTTTACATCAGCGAACCCACCCCCCCCCCCCCTACTCTCTTTGCTTCCTGCTCTATGGGGAGGTTTCATTTTGGCTGTTTGATTTAATCTGAGAAACAGAGGAGTGTGCATGTGTGTGTGAGTGAGAGCATGTTATACAGTTGGTTGTAATTACTCCCTGAGGGAGCTCTCCTCCCCCAGAGATATTTGCCTCAGTAGAAAAACAGATAGAACTGTGAATTTCATCTGAATTACACTCAATACCAATAACCATATTAAATGTGCTGCTGCCATCTGAGCGTGTTTGTGACATCAAGCGCGCTCCCACACATGTTCCATCCACGACCGGAGCTCTGTTGTTCTGATCCGCTGGCTTCACTGTGGGTAGCGCCACGGAGAAGCTAAACACACAACTGATTGTGCAAAGCTGCAGTCTGTAACCTGCCGTTCAAACAACAGCAAAGACGACTGGGCATCAAGTGTTGTCATGACAACAGTACCATCTTAGTTGTTTCTGCATGTCATTCCGTCTCCATCCAGCTGCAACCCGATCGTCCGCTCACCTGCAAATAGGGTTGTTGTCTCTGACGTCACCAGCATCTAACGTGATCATCTGCCGTTTGCATTTCATGATTCACGACGCTCCAATGTCCAAAATACTTTTTTCCAAAATCCATTTCTATCACCTTGTTTCAGCGTTAACCGTAGACGCCAATTCAGTCACCTGTGAGCACCCGATGTATCGGGATAAGCAGAGGCAACAGGCTGGGGACCCATAACTCTGCCGTCATTTCCTGTCATCTCTGTGCTCTCAGTTAGCCCCTCAGCGTTGTAGAATGCCCCCAAAAAATTATAATTAAATAAAATAAAATGAACAAATAAAACACACGTCATGATCGCTCTGACTGCTTCTCATATCGACACCACTGAATGAGACTCCATCATGTATAAGACACAGGTCTGTTACACCTGCAGCAAGCATGTCATGTGAACTCATCACAGATCTGAGTGATAAATGAACGATGTCTGATGAAATAATGAAATAGTGTTTAACATGTATCAGCTCTCTGTGTGATCCCAACCATGCGGGGGGGATTGGTGGGCTAATGACGCTGTAGTCCTGTGAAGTCCTGCAGTAAATCAGCAGCAGCACCTCCACCTTTAATGCTGACTCAGTGCTGGGCACTCTACTGACTACACTCCTCTCCTCCTCCTCCTCCTCCTCCTCCTCCTCCTCTCTCCTCCTCCTCCTCCTCCTCCTCCTCCTCTATATCTGGTCCGTTCGTCCATGCAACACTTTGGTCCAGAACAACTACTGACTAAACTGCCATTAGATCTGAACAAGTAGTAGTCCATGACGAGGTATCTAAACCAAGGCAGTGGTGGAAGATAACGAAGTACATTTACTCAAGTATTGTACTTAAAGTGACCATAATCAATATTTTTATAATAACTATGTATGACAATGTGAAAACATTGTGAAACGTGTCTCTGGTAGCGATCAACCAAAAGGGAATTATCACCTGAATCTGCAGCTCACCTCAGCTTCACAGAGTTTTATAGAGAGGTTGTGTTTTCTCTATTTGCAGCTTGTTTCTGTATCTGCAGCGTGTTTCTGTGTTTGCAGCGTGTTTCTGTGTTTGCAGCGTGTTTCTGTGTTTGCAGCGTGTTTCTTTATTTGCAGCGTGTTTCTATGTTTGCAGCGTGTTTCTGTATTTGCAGCGTGTTTCTTTATTTGCAGCAGTTTCTGTATTTGCAGCGTGTTTCTGTATTTGCAGCGTGTTTCGTTATTTGCAGCGTGTTTCTATGTTTGCAGCGTGTTTCTGTATTTGCAGCAGTTTCTGTATTTGCAGCGTGTTTCTGTATTTGCAGCAGTTTCTGTATTTGCAGCGTGTTTCTGTATTTGCAGCGTGTTTCGTTATTTGCAGCGTGTTTCTATGTTTGCAGCGTGTTTCTGTATTTGCAGCGTGTTTCTTTATTTGCAGCGTGTTTCTGTATTTGCAGCAGTTTCTGTATTTGCAGCGTGTTTCTGTATTTGCAGCGTGTTTCGTTATTTGCAGCGTGTTTCTGTATTTGCAGCGTGTTTCTGTATTTGCAGCAGTTTCTGTATTTGCAGCGTGTTTCTTTATTTGCAGCGTGTTTCTGTATTTGCAGCAGTTTCTGTATTTGCAGCGTGTTTCTTTATTTGCAGCGTGTTTCTGTATTTGCAGCAGTTTCTGTATTTGCAGCGTGTTTCTGTATTTGCAGCGTGTTTCTGTGTTTGGTTGTTCCGATGCTTCGTCAGATTCCTCAGCGTCACTTTTCAGCCGTAGTAAACGTGTGCTTAACGACCCCTCGGCATAATTTTTGCTCGCTGTAAACGCGTGCTTAATGTTGTGAATTAAACAAAAACACTTGCTTTAAAGTTTAGGCAACAAAACCACTTAGCTAGGTTGAAGAAAACAACATGGTTGGGCTTAAAATGACTAGGTTTAATGTGACTTGGCGTTGAAATGAAGCACGGGACACGAACTGCAGTCTCTTTGATGAAAGCCCTGTGTTTGTTGGACCCGTCCACCTCCCTTCTCGCCTGCCCTGTGTGTGTCTTTCGCTCTTTAAACTACGTCACCACAGCACTTTCTCTGAGCGACTACTGTTGGAATGGAAAGTCTGGTGCGACGCATACTGCCGTTAAAAGGATGCCTTTTGTGTCAGTATCGAATGCCGACGGCCGTGAGGACAAAGCGTCGGTATTGGACGCCCTGGGAATGAGAACGGGCTGGTTTCTCTATTAGCAGCGTTTCTTTTTTGTCTAAATGCTTCACATGTGTTGTCAATTTGGTGAAGACATCTTCTTAATTTGTTTGTGTTTTGTTCATTTGCAGTGTGTTGAGCTCTCAGGGCCGCCGTATTATTGGCACTATTGGCGTTACAGTGGCTGCTGTTCACAAAAAAGCACATATAGTCTCACTTCTAATCTTGTATTTTGTGCTTGTTTGGTATTTCCCTTTGTAAAGACACATCCTTTTGAATCAAGTACAAACTGGGTCACTAAAAGTTTATTTTGCTGCCAATCAGTGGAGACTGTGATTGGCTGTTACCTGCCATTTCATGCAGACCATCGTTCTCCATACATATACTAAATTAGTATTCATTTACAACCAGAAAAATAATAGTTACTGCCATCTTTTTCTTTACCAGAAAAATGAAAAAGCACGATTAGCTTCTCATCCAAAAACTGTCCTTTGAAGCTTCCTTCAAAGCTCCAGTAGAATCATATTGCAATGTATCCAAGAGGCTCGTCACTTGGACCGAGTGTGGCTGAGCAGAGTAACGCATGGCTGGATAGTCCAGGAGGATTTCCCAGGGTTAGAGAGGCCTGAGCCGCTGCCAGCCAGCAGTGCAGCTCAGAGACCGGTTCCCTGCTGGGTCCGGCTTTAAAGCAGCAGCCTGCCACCACTGATCCCACCGCTACAGGACTTTGAGGTCAGCAGCACACAACCCAGAGCCGCTCTGTGGAATCATCTAGAAATGTTTATTTCACCTGTTTGAAGAGACTTTGATTAAAGACATGATGGAAAACAGACTGTGATTTACATGTAATTGATTAAAGCTGGTGTGGGCTGAGTAATAAAAACCTGCTACAAACTCAAACTCACAGGGATTTTGTTTGTATTCACACTTAATCTAAAAATCTAGTAGCTTGCTTTAAACTGGTGAAGTAGCCCTTCAAGGCACAGACAACTTCAAGGAAAATAGTAATTAACAGGCATTGCCTGACTGTCAAGCTCATTTGAGCTGCTGCACTTAACACAGTGCCTTTTAGTCAAAGACAATCGTTTCTCGGACCAATTAATTGACACCTAAAACTCCCCAACAATCTAAAAATCTCATTTTCAGTTAGTCTAATTATATTGTATGTTGTATATTTGCATATAATTGTCAATTCAAGAATAGGTCTGGTGATATTAATATTTTCTTATTTTCAACAAAACTCATAAAAAGACCCAAACCAATAATAAATAATAGAAGTATTGTGTGTGTATCGAAGCCTGATATCTGTTCTTCCTCTGTGCATTAGAGCTCCATTGTTGTCCAGAAACTATTTCAAACACAGTCACACTGATGTTCCTTCATTACCATGAACACACACAGTTTATATTGACTCAATCCCACATACTTCCATAAATACTCACCAAAAAGTGGATGAATCCGCCGCTGAAAATAGTCCCATAATGCACTATTTCCTAACGTTTCTGTATCATAGCTGTTTTAAGATATTACTGAGCCTTTTAAAAAAATGAAACTATATATTTGTGGTGTGTTTTGAAAGATGTGCACCTTCAATAGGATTGTTTTAAATAATGAAGGAAATTGAATAAAATTAAAATACTCAATGAAAAACCCTGAAGATGATTCATGTATATGGAGAGTAGCTACTAATCCAGTTATAACGACATATCATCCACACACTGAAGACGCTTTTTCATAAATATGACCTCGAAGAAACGATATATGGTATCAAATATACATGTGGTGAATGCTCTCATCAGTCTGTATAATTAATGAGTTACACCTTGTAGACTATCAGCCAATAGCAGTGTGTGTGTGTGTGTGTGTGTGTGTGTGTGTGTGTGTGTGTGTGTGTGCGTGTTCAACCAGACTCACCTTGCTGTTATCAAGTATTGTTGGAGGGTGTTAGACTATCAGCACTGAATAATGGTGTGCAGTGGAGGACACAAGGGCAAACAAAGGATCAGCCTCACTTTTGTCCCACACTGCAAAATAAAATCACTCGGATCACTTACTAGTAAACTGAAAGTTAAAGGGACTGTTTGTAAGAATCCTAAATGTGTTGTTAACAGCTTCACCTG